>NW_027655886.1:637500-792751 GCF_964235325.1 Thermobia domestica | reverse complement strand
CACAAGGTCATACGCGTAACTCCGATAATTACCATCAGAAATTGGCGATTCCATCACAGGGACATTTGAGATCGAACCCTAACCATTAGAACTGAAGATTCGTATAGTAAAGAAGAACTGCAAAATCAACTCACAGTACTACCAAGAAAAGATCCTGAGACAGCAGCTACTATAAATGTGCGAGAACGTGATCAGCATGGTCAGCATTCATCAAAATAAAGGTGCATTACACACCTCAAAATCATCCCTCGTATTCTACCAGAACATGAAGGAGGCTGCTGGAATACAAGACGTATTTTCAATGTTAAGTCTCCAGGCTTTAGTCCAATGGACTCCTGTGGATTGGATTGGGCTGCTTAAAATGGCTTTGGGCAAGAGGCGTGTGACAATTGTACGTGGACTTTAAAAAGCTGTGAGAGAGGAATCACTCTCGTACGTCTCCAACGTACCTTCTATAATGAAAACTATGTTGCCGAGTCATCGTTCAGAAGCAGAGGAGACACATCTAGTAATGCGTCACCTGGTACCATGGATTTTCTTAGCTATTTGGTAAGTATGATTTGGTTATGGGGCACGAACGACGACATTGTTGTCACGGGGAACAAACCCTGTAGTTATCTTATTTCATCACATTTTTCAAAGTAAAATTTCTTTCATACCTGCTTGTTGTATATTGAAGATAATCCATGTCTTCTGATCAGGAAGCCCGGAGATTGTCATATATTTCTCGTTAGGTGGGAACCACAAATATGGGTACGTAGCACTGAAATTAGCCTCTAAAGCATTAGTAAATGCTATGGGAATCCACCATTTCTCATGCCTTATCGATGAGTTTCTGGACTGCAAAATGTATTTTTCCTGTAACAGAGATTTTTATGTAAATAGATAAAATGGTTAACATATATATATATATATATATATATATATATATATATATATATATATATATATATATATATATATATATATATATATATATATTGGACCAATTATCTTGATACCCCCTTATAACTTCTTTCAAACTAATAGGGGAAAAGCACTGAAATTTTGTACCATGCAAATAACGGTAGGGAAACATTGTTTGACATACTCTGTGATGTAACAAAGTTAACAGTGTAGTCAATTCAACGTAAGTTGTATTTTTTTTTCTTCAAATGAGACTACGTCAGATTATAACATATTCCAAATCTAAAGTAAAACTAAAACTTGCAACTGTACACTCTTCCCGTGAACGCCACAGAATGTTGCAAACTAAGGACGCTACAGTATCACAAACATCGAAAAACATTCAAATTTTGGAGGGTTCTACAACAATAATGACGCAAACGAGATGGACCGGATAATGCACATCTAAAGTAACTGATATCGAATGAGTGTGAGATAAGTATCACATCCAATTACGTAAATGGGTTCCAAAAGACATAAAGATCATAATGTTGTAACATCAATTTACTAACTAACTAACTCTGGCCTATGGAACCCGGAGGTTCAATGCCGCGTTCACAAAAGCTCTCCACTGACTTCTATCCTTAGCTAAATGCATCCAGTTTCTACTTTGTATTCCAATCTCTGCGAGATCCATCATAATATTGTCCTCCCATCTGCGCCTAGGTCTTCCTAATGGTCATTTTCCGATTAGTCTTCCAGTCAAGATTTTGAAAGCGTTTCTATTTCCTTCCATTCTAGCTCCATGACCTGCCCATCTAAGCCTCCTAGACTTGACGACCCTAACAGTGTTGGGTAAACCGTATAAATTATGTAGTTCCTCGTTATGAAGTTTCCGCCATTCCCCATTCCCGTTCCTCTTGGGTCCGAATATTCGTCTCAGGATCTTGTTCTCAAATACTTTCAGTCTATGTTCTTCCCTCAGACTAAGCGACCATGTTTCGCAACAATACAGAACAACAGGCATGATTATCGTTTTGTTATTTTAAGCTTCAAATTCCTCGACAGAATTCGCGACGACAAGAGATTTTGAACCGAATAGTAACACGAAATCCCTACTTTCAGTCGACATTTAATTTCTTCATGAATATAATTTTCGTATGTTAACATTGATCCTAGATATTTGAAACTATCCTCTTTATCAAAAGTATTATTTAATATTTTAACGCATCCATAATTTGCCGTATTACGGTCACGACACACTTCCATGTATTTAGTTTTCTCTGCATTTACTTCTAAACCCATGTCCCTGCATGCATTTAATAAGATCTCTGCATTTCTTTCTATTGTTCTCCTATCATTCCCTATTAAATTTACATCATCAGCATATGCCATAACCTGGTGAATACCGTTCAACTCTAGGCCCTGGTTGCTATCTTTGATTTTCCTTATAGCGTATTCAAGAACAAAGTTAAATAATAATGGCGACAACGCATCTCCTTGTTTCAGGCCATTTTCGACGTGAAAGCTCGTGGACACAAATTTTCCTACCCGGACTTTACTTTGGGATTCGTTTAAACATATCTTAATTAATCTAATTAGCTTTCTCGGTATTCCAAGTTCTGTAAGAACGTTGTATAATGATTCTCTCCTAACCGAGTCGTACGCCTTTCTAAAATCAATAAATAGTTGATTTACCGGGGTATTGTATTCCCACTTTTTTTCGAGTATTTGGCGAATGGTAAATATTTGGTCGATAGTTGATCGATTTCGTCTAAATCCACACTGATAATCTCCAATAATTTCATCTGCGTATGGGGTCAATCTTGCTAATAGAATATTTGAAAGGATTTTGTAGGATGTTGACAGAAGAGAAATGCCTCGATAGCTGTAAAGATCAATTTAAAGCAAATTGATATCTCAAACCATTCAATAAATACGAAAGAATAGTAAATATTGCTATATTGGATAAAATGGTGTATTGTTGGGAACATTTTAAAATAATTTTTTATTAAGTTTATTTCTATAACACTACAATGCTTCTCAGTAGGTGTAATTACAACAAGTTCTCGGAATTACATAATACTAGCATCAATTATCCGCTTCGCTGGGTTAAATTAAGAAAAAATAATAATATGTTTCGTTAGTCAGTTACTTTTTACTATTACTAACGCGCTCCTTGATATTGGTCATTTTCGATGATTTTTATACATCCCCTCTTCTCCCCATATTGCGGACTACTGCATCGTAAGGGTCATTGTTCATCTCAGCGACCCCGAAAAGTATAGATTCAACACTCATATCGGTCATTTTCGATCATTTGTAAATGTCTTTCCCCTCCTTTAAGTTACATAATAAAAGTAATACGACAAAAATCATCTTATGTTCGAACCTTATCTATGTTGATTTTTTTTAAGATCGGTCGGGTGGTTTAAGCGTGATGTAGTCACAAAGACAGTCACTTTTATTTTTACTTTTTTTTACATATATCTCCCCCCCCCTCTCCCTCCCCTTCGTTGCACTGTAAAAGTGAAATGAAGAAAACATTCCAGGCCCAAACCTTATCTATGTTAAAAGTTTGATCGAGATCGGTCGGGTGGTTCAAGAGTTATTAAGTTTTATTTATTTTTAAAGATTCCTGCCCTCCCCTAAGTTCTACAGTTAAAGTGATATGATAAAAACCACCTCATATCTGAATCTCATCTATGTTGAAAATTTGGTTAAGATCGGTCGGGTGGCTTAAACGTGATGAAGTCACAAAAACAGTCACTTTTATTTTTACTTTTTGACATATATCTCAAATCTCCCCCTCCCCTTCGTTATACTGTAAAAGTGAAATGAAGAAAATATCCCAGGCCTGAACCTTATATATGTTGAAAGTTTGATCGAGATCGGTCGGGCGGTTCAAGAGTTATTAAGTTTTATTTATTTTTAAAGATTTCTGCCCTCCCCTAAGTTCTACAGTTAAAGTGATATGATAAAAACCACCTCATATCTGAATCTCATCTATGTTGAAAATTTGGTTAAGATTGGTCGGGTGGCTTAAACGTGATGAAGTCACAAAAACAGTCACTTTTATTTTTATTTTTTGACATATATCTGAACTCTCCCCTTCCCCTTCGTTATACTGTAAAAGTGAAATGAAGAAAATATCCCAGGCCCGAACCTTATATATGTTGAAAGTTTGATCGAGATCGGTCGGGCGGTTCAAGAGTTATTAAGTTTTATTTATTTTTAAAGATTTCTGTCCTCCCCTAAGTTCTACAGTTAAAGTGATATGATAAAAACCACCTCATATCTGAATCTCATCTATGTTGAAAATTTGGTTAAGATTGGTCGGGTGGCTTAAACGTGATGAAGTCACAAAAACAGTCACTTTTATTTTTACTTTTTGACATATATCTCAACTCTCCCCCTCCCCTTCGTTATACTGTAAAAGTGAAATGAAGAAAATATCCCAGACCCGGACCTTATATATGTTGAAAGTTTGATCGAGATCGGTCGGGTGGTTCAAGAGTTATTAAGTTTTATTCACTTTCATATATTTCCCCTCCTTCCCTTCCCCTCCCCTAAGATTACTATCAAAATGAAATGATAAAAAACTTCCCAGGTTTGAACTTCATGTATGTTGATAATTTGATTGATATCGATCGGGTGGTTTAAAAATGATTAAGTTTTATTTATTTTTTGTCCCCCCTGCCCTAAGTTGTACCGTCAAAGTAAATAGCTAAAAACACTTCCAGGCCAGAACCGTATCCACATTGAAAATTTGATCGAGGTCGGTCGGGCGGTTCAAAAGATTGAGTCACAAACATAGTCACTTTCAATTTTATAATATAGATAAAAGCACTGTTTCAAACTTTAACATTTAGCTAACATATCTCCAGAACGGTTAGAGATATCAAATTGCTGAAAACAGTATTGTGATCTGAAGTATCTATCTAAGAAGTTTTTCGAAATAAAGACGTTTGAAAAAAGTCCATTTTCAATCCCTTATAACTTTGTTCGCATTCATTCGAAATTCGTTATATTATGATCATAGTATTCGAGACTTAAGTATTTTGTATGTGCATTACCCCGTCGGTCTTACTTGTGTTATTATTGCTGTAGAGGCCACCAAAATTTGGATGTTTGTGATATTGTAGCGTCCCTAGTTTGCAGCAGTAAATAAATCTAATATGGTAACACTGTAGATTTGAAATATCTAATAACCTGGCATACTGTCATTTGAAAAGATACAACTTTATATTGGGTTGGCAACAGTATTAACCTTGTGATATCACAGAGTATATCAAACAATGAACATGGTACAAAATTAAACGCTTATTGAAAATTAATGTAAAAGTTTCAAAGGCGTATCAAGATAAATTATTTTCGGCCACTGTATGTATATATATATATATATCTTGATACGCTCTTGTGACTTTTACACTAATTTTCAATATTCCTACATATATATTCCTACGTTGTTTAGAAAAGAATGCACAGTGTATTCAGTGTATATTTGTAAGATAATGTATCAAATGTTTTTCGGTGACTAATTCACCTAAAATGTTGGTAACTACTTTAGAAAAAACTACTCAGCATAACTTTATTTACAATTGAGGAGTTTGGTGCAATAAGAGCGTAAGTCTGAAACATGCAGTTGGAGAAAAACGATGTTGAAAATTTAAGTAGTGTTTTTTTTTTTTTTTTTTAACATCAAACAATGTCATATGCAGCATTTTATTCCGATATTGAATTGAAATGTTACCAGGAGGCTTCAAGCATGGCAAAAGCTACAAATGCGTTTGATGCAAAAAGGGCGTAAACTCGCTTACGCCCTTATTACATCCAACTTCTCAATTATGAAGACAATACGCCAACACTCAAACAAATAACATAAACTAATTGATTCTGTACACGACGGGCTGACAAGTAGTGGGCCAACCTGTAAAAGAATGGCATGTCTGATTATAATGAATGTATTACACACTTTGTTGAATTCCACACCAAATATGACCTATAAATACCTTTCTCTTTTCAGATACTGGATGAATAAGTGAGACAACATAACAGCGTCGTATTATTTATAATCTTCCCCTGTTGATGATACAACTCCGAAACACTAATATTCCGTTGAAACTTCCACTATTCCGACATTTGCTTGATATATATTAATGATCAGGTAGCTGCTACAAATAAGCCTAACTAGGAAACAAGTCTTCAGTTTTGGTATTTCAATGCTCCTGATATTTATTTCATTTACATAGTATAGATATCAAACTAATTTTGCTTGATATAGTCTTATAAGTTGTAGATTTCTTTTTGGTAAATTAAATTTTAGGCATAAAGCTTAGCGACATATAGGGATTAGGGACAAGAGCTACTTAGAACGACATTTCTACTATATTAATCGTAGCTACTCAATAATTTATATTAAAACATTAATTATTTGATAACGAGATTCACAAAATTAGGTGTAGTTCTTTCCTATGTCTAATTGTAGGTTACCTACTTTGGTATAACAAGTACATTTTAAGATTCACAATTTTCTTTTCATTCCGAACTAACAATTTTTTTCTTTTTCTTCAAGACTTCAGTACTTAGAAAACCAGAGAACTGGCACTCATGGAGATGACAAAAGCTTCTGTACAAAGCACCTAAAAATGAACAATGTAATAGTAGCAATAGAATGGAACTTATAACACATAATACATAGACTGGCACAATTGGTTGCTCAAATTCAACAATAACAATATTTTATAACATTTTAAATAAGTTAATATAAAGAATAAGGGCACACATTGACAAGACCACATAATTCCTGTAATGGATCAAAGTGGTCCATTACAGTTTGCCCCGTCTTCGAATAAAAAAATATTATTATTTTTTTTCAAAGCAATAAAATTGAACGAACTTGATTGACTCAACAAGTTAACATCCTGTCACGGTCGCCAGTTTGCGACGTTCTTTAGTACGATAAAATACTCTAGGATAAAATTACTCAACCGATCCTCAACTATTTAAAACTAATGTATCCTTTGTAGTTGTCTGTCGCGCCAATCTCATTAACAAACTACAAACCTAATTTCGGTCATAACACATTGAACATATAATTAGAAAATCTATATGTGAATAAGCAAGTTGAACAACTTAAATTAATGAAAGTTGAACACATTATTCGTGTCCTCCCTTGGCTACTAAGGTGAGCACATCTCACAATAGGAACATCATAAAATTCCCTCCGAAATTTCCAGTTCAGCAGTTCTTTTACGTGAAACCAGTTTTTCATCCATCCGAGTTCACATGCTTTCTTTCTTCTTTTCCTTTTGTATGCATCTTGGCACACGTAACTAGCTTTCTTGAAGCTATTCACCCAACGTACTTTCTTCTTTATTTTCTCTTTCATCCTATTTCGTTTACACCGCCAAATTCTTCTCTTTTTTCTTCCTTTCGTAGTATTCATTATCCTCTTAATCACTTTGTTCCGTCCGGGCTTCTTCAGACACGTACAACACTCTTTTGCTCGTTTAAGTTCACAAAATTTCATTTTCTTCTTCTTTCTATGCTCTTCTAGTTCCATTCCTGGCTTCTTCAGATACATACATCCATCTTTTGTTCGCTCAAGTCCACAAAATTTCAGTTTCTTCTTCTTTCGGTGTTCTATTAGCTCCATTCTTTTTGTCCTATTATTTGCTTTCTTATATATCTGTTGTACCTCTTTTGATGATGCTGTTACAAGTATTTTATTTGATTTTTTGCTGTCCAATTCTTCAAGAGCTTTAGGAGCTTCATATACTTGTTTCAAAATAAATTTACTATCTCCTGGTAATTTTTCAGGTAACAACGTAATGCATTTCCGAGTATCGTCTTGTTCATTAAAAGCAACACTAATACCAACGCTTTCATATTTATTCACAATAGCAAGTACACCTTCCGACGACACAACCACTCTATCTTTTGGCACTACTTCGTATGAACCTGTTCGTACTTTGTGACACTGTAATAGATCCAACTGACTTGGCTCAGATCCATCTATCATTCCTTCCATATCCAATTCTCTTCCAGCTCCTTTAACTCTTTGCTGTTGCTCATAGATATCACAACTAGCTTCGTCATAGTAATTCGTAATGATAGACTCCTCATTGCTGCAATCAATCGCTGAATGCACTTTATCTAAAGAAGGATTACATTTCACTCTTGACTCATTGTTCTCATCTGTACTTGAATGCTCTTCTTTTGAGGAGAGTGTTAAACAAACTGGTTCATCATATGCTTTGCTTTGAGTAGGTTTGGCTGGTTCTGAAGGGTTAGTTTTTGTATTAGCTGAAGCAGTTCTCTTTCCGCTATGACTGGTATTTCCATCCGTCCTATTGGTCATTTTATAACATTTCTCTGATGAGATTTTCTCTCTCAACTTAATACCATCATGATTACTTTCAGAAATTATTTTCACTTTTTCAGGAAACTTTTTCTTGCATCTCTGACAATGGTTCAAATATGCTGACGTACATCCACAAAAACAGCAAACAGCTAGTTTCCCTGGTACTACCTTAGGTTCTTCGTGTAAAACCTCCCTTTGTACAATTTGCGAGATGTCTGCAGCATCCTTCACCTTTTCCACATTTTCAAAATATTTTTCGTTGCTTATCTGATTCTTTTGAATGTTTTCACACAACTTTTTATTTTCACTTTGGGTTTGATGCTCCTCATTTAAATTACTCTTTGACTGTTGAATTAAAATTGCTAACAGTTTCTTAATAGCTTCAAAACTTGCTTCTATTTCATGTTGATTAGGGTACTTTTCTTTCTGTGGTACTTCTTCTTTCAAAACAAATTGCCGCACAATTTCTTCTTCGCAATCGGCATTTATTTTCTCATTCTTACAACGATCACATACCCAAGCTTCTTCTTTTAAAATCAATTGTTCCAATGTTTCGTACGACATGTTTATACATTTACAGTGATAAATGGAATCACACGTGGCACATATTACAGACGCCACTATTTTGCGTCCTTCCTCAGCTGATACCGTTTTGTTAATACAACAGGCATGCATTCTCACTTCAAGATGTTCTTTCATATCCTCTGTCATGCACACATTTTGACCAGAATCGAATAATTCATCCGGATCTGAATATCTCCTTTCTCTCTTTACGCTACATTCACTTACGTTACTTTTATCTTCTTCTATATTCATTTTTATGTTCATTTTGTCCCTAATAAATTCCCTAAGTCGCTTTTGCCATTTATTAGCTCTCATTGTTACCATTCTAGATATTTAAGATTCGTATCACCTGCAATATCTACTTGTTGTTCTATAAATTTCTGTCCACAGTCCTGGTGACCAACTGTACGTGTTTCCATCACCATGGAAACGCATCCTGAGATGGGTTCAGCCATTTGTAACGCCTCACTTTCATGGGTTACGTTTGGTTATCGGTATGAATATGAAATATGTTGTACTATTATTATTATTTGTTTGGGTCGCCATGTTGCTTCACAACAACAATTCTTTTAATAGTTTGTATTCAAAATAATCCTTCAACTACGTAATATATAGGACCAGAACGCTTCTAACGCATCTCACACATATCAGGTATCCAGATTCTTGTACAGTTGGTGCAGATAAAGTAAACAGATTATACTAATACGATATCTCAGCAGTAAAATATCAAGCAAAATAATTATTGATTAAATAAACAGTCAAAGACTTTAATATTTCAGGAAAGAAAATTTTATAACACAACTTGTATATATTCCAATTTAGGCGAGACGATACAATCTGTAGTTTTAGCAGCGAACCTACAGCAACGTGTCTAGAAGCATTCATACTTTCATATGCACATTTAGTTTCAATGTAGGAACAAATTACTAAATTCTAACAGAATACAACAGAGTGCAATTGTCAACTAATCGGGTACGTTCTTATTCTTCATAAACTTCATAAAACAATTATTGTCGACATTAAATTTCTACATATATTCATTTTATACATTATATTCTGCATTTATTTAGCGTAAAGTGATTATTTTCATCAGCTGCAAGCATCGGATTTGTAGACTGCAGATACGTTGCACCACGCAGGAAAGCCACACCAGGAGAAGAAAACACAAAGCATTATAACATATCAGGAATACTTATGGTTGCAAATCTAAAGATGAAAATAAAATACTTCAACCAAATTTGACACACCGGATCACTCTTTATTTAGCTCCAATTAGGTTAAGGGGCGTATGCAGTTTCAGATGCGACATATGATTCCACGTACAACTCACATTTACATTAGCCATCAAGCGCCTAAGGAGAATCATTATTTTACGTATACAATACACATAATTATCATAGCTTATTTCATATTTTTATTCATTTATTTATTCACTTCATCAAATATTTATATCTACTATAATTAATAATCTTCGTCGCAGAATATATCATAAATGATCTCCTTTAACAACATGAAGCACACTAGACACGCAATTACATTAATATAAAACCAACGCATTGTACAATAGAATCAGCCCCTGAGTGTCAATATTAAAACTGTGACTGCTATTGCCATTTGTTTAACCTAATTTAGGATTAAACAGCAAGTTCCTGATATGGTTATCAAATATACAAATACGAGGAAAGGAATATATTCCATTCACGGAATCCTTATGGATTCCGGACGTTTAGATTTAGCTGGACATTATTTAAGCTATATTACGTCCAGAAACAATATATAAAATTTATCACTTTAGAAGGAAACGTATATGTATCACACTTCAATCACCCATTTTTCTACATATCGAAACTATTCTCTTTTTTAACATGAAACGATCAGACTTCAATTGTCATGCAACGAAAAAGAATAAAAATAGGCATTAATATCACTATCAATTTTGCCAACATTTCAATGGTGCAGATAAATTTCATGTCATCTTTTACTTTGGAGATTAGATTGATATAATGAATCAATTCAACGTTAACAATAATTAATAACATTTAAATTTGGTTAATATAAGGAAAATGGGCGCACACAGACAAAATCACACAAAATACTGTAATGGATCAAACAGGTCCATTACAAAATATTCCTAATACTTTGGGCATATCGAAGGAAAGAGTGCAAAACATTATCGGCAACGAATGATGAAGAAACTCACTCCTCGCTGGATTCTCAGGAATTCCATTCCAACCAAAAACGTCAAAGAATAGTGCTCTTCTAGCAACATCTGCAATGCTTCCGTGTTGTTGGAGAGGACTTTAAAACGCTGTTCGTCATGCAAGACAAAACCTGGGTCTACCATTTTGATCCATAAACAAAGCAGTTTTAAAAAACACCTGTCACCTTCATGCCTCAAGAAATTCAAAGCGCGGGCTTTCCCTGGGAAAGTGATATCAAGCACTTTCTGGAGTAAAGTTGTTATTTACTCCCACAGAAGAGCAGCACTATCACAGAACTAGATTCAGCAAATCTGATCCGTCAACTGCAAGAAGCCATTGTCCCAGGGGCCACAGAAAATTGGAAAAATATATTACTTTCCATCATGACAATGCTTCAGCACAGACTTCCCAAGCTACTCTTCAGGCTCTGGAAAACGTGCAATCCGGTGTGTTGCCCCATCCGCTGTACTCACAGACTTGACTCCCTTCGACTTTTATTTTTTTTTTTCCGCTAGCTGAAGTAATAGTAGTGTGAAACATATTTTCCATCAGATTATGTATTCATTGATGCTATTGCGAACTGGTGTGATGATCAGGGGCACCACAATGTTGGAAAATCCTAGAAATTAATGCGTTTGTAATCATTCTTTCATGAGAGGTCCCACCCTCGTAGAACATTTTCCTATGTAATTAATTGAAAAGAAATTGAATATAATAACTGACTCAGCTTTCATAATTTCCATTATAGACAAAACTGATAGCCAACGTTGTATTACACATCTCTATTGTTATGTTAACCCTGATCAACTCACGATTCCTAAGAGGAAGAAATTAATTCTAAAAATTGGAGGGTTGGATGCAAGAACCAGGTAGGTGAATTTTTTAAAAGCGAATTTGAGATTTTCACATGATCCAGTAGGAAAAGATCACTCTACATTGTGCGCAAGAATCATGTGGATCCGATGATTATGTTCTATGTTATAATGTAAAGGACATACCTACATAAGTGTTCATCGTGAAGTTAGAACAAGAAACAGGCAGCTGTGGTAAAATTTCTAAAAATGGACTTACCTGGTTCTTGCATCCATCCCTTCAATTAATGGTTGACTTTGTGATGTGTTTACTTGCAATAATGACTCCAGTGTCTTATTGTCAACCATTAATTGAAGTCAACCATTAATTGATTGTTTTCTAATGGAGAGTCCTTATTCATGTATGCTGAAGTAAGTGTAGACTCTTCGTCAAAAAATAAGACTTTATTAAACTATGAAGGAAAATGGTACCGTCTTGCTGCTGGAAGACACCGAGAGATTCATTATAAATTTTTGTGTTGTGTTTGAGATGTTATAATGATGTCACTGCTGTAAAAGTCCGATTCTTCAGTCCATTTCTTTTACATATGCGTCCCTATTGTGGCATTATATTCTGCACAAACAGCAATATGGACGTACGAAAATTCACCTTCACTTAGCCGATCATTCATCCGGGTTAAGATTTCTCAATATTGGATTTTCTGACGTCGATAAGGACAATGAAGGCTTAGGACACTTGTATAGTTTGTTGTCGATGACACACTGCTTGTATAGCTTCTACATTACCCAATATTTAAATTTCTATTACGACAGTTCAAATTATGCTGGTGAAGTCAAATGCATCCGCAATCACTCTGCCATTCTATTAATGTTCATTTTGTATTCTGGTTACATATCTTGTAATTTTCGTGTGACTATCAACACTATAATTCCCATGTGATTATCAGCATTCTTTAATTCTGTTGCAAGTAATGGTAGTGAGTGCTAGTGATTTCCAGCTAGAGAGGCGGATCCAGGGGGGGGGGGCGATCGGGGCGATATATATATATATATATATGAATCTTTATTATTATTATTATTATTATTATTATTATTATTATTATTATTATTATTATTATTATTATTATTATTATTATTATTATTATTAGCGTAGCTCTAACAATTGACATCGTTTTTGTTTCTCAGAAAGCTTATTTGTAAAAGTGGCGATTTGGGTTTGACGTTAAGCCGAAGTCGCCATTTTAATTTGTTAATAACTTTTCGTAGATATTTACTAGCGCTAACGTTATGTTTGTACCACTAACCAGCACTAACGTAGCACTAAATTGGTATAAGCTTTATTATGATTTTCAGATGTAGTGATTTTGACTTGATAAATGTCTTTGGATGGGGATATACAGTCTGTTAAGTAAGAGCGTGGTCGGGTTAATTAGGAAAAACATTTATTTGACAGCAAATGACACCATATACATACATCAGATATGCACAAAAGAAAAACGCATATACAATTAGTAACGCGTCCAGTCACCCTGCGTCGATAATGGCTTGGCATCTCCGAGGCGTGCTTGCAACCAAGTTTTCCACATATTCGCGCGGAAGAGACCTCCAAGTGCATAGAATGTGCGTTGACAGCTGGGTTAAAGTGAAGACCGATTTGCCTTGAAGCTTCAGCTAGATGTATGACCAGACATTTCAATGGGATTAACGTCAGGAGAGTGTGAGGGCCAATCCAGTACCTGCGCACTTTCTCCCTTTTCCAGTCACTGCAGAGTTTGCTGCGGTCCTTAGGATTATTGTTCTTCTGCAGTATCCAATCTTCATTTTTGTCGATGAACCAACGTTTGGCAGTCGGTAACAAACATCTTTGATAGATTTCTAACATCTTCCGTGCATTTAAAGTGCCGGTAAACACGTGCAACGTGCTGAAATCCAATTTCGAGAAATACTTCCAAAATATGCACCTTTATGCAATGTTTTACTGACCGTTGGACCAACCTGTTGGCGGTAGTTGACCAGGCTCGTTATCTGCTTACATAACCCCACACAGAAGATACGCGGTAAAAAAAAAAAAAAAAAAAAATACGTTGTCCCACTCGGGGGTCAAAGTTGTCCTTTACCCACGCCAGGCGTTTCGTGACGTGCTTTTCACTTAATAAAGCTTTCTTCACTGTAGCTTGATATTTAATACTGTGAGCCAGCAGATGCATTCTAATAGTTACACACGACACATCGTAGCTCTTTGGCTTTAATTTTGCTTTTGGCCCTCTGGGGTGGCTACAGAGAAACACAGTCTCAAAACTTGACGCGTAAGCTTCACTCATTGCTGCTATTGACTTTCTCAGTCACACATTCACACTCAACTAGTGCTTTCTGAACACTGCATGCAGGACATAGGTTCCCTCTATTGGGTTGTGGAAGAACTTCGGCAATATCTGTTACCAGCTGTGCGTAATGCTGCCCACGCTCTTAACAGACTGTACTTGAATGTAAAAGTCCAACAATCGCTTGAGATTAGTATCAGGGGAATTCGGCTATTGTTTTCTTCTGTTGTTCCATAAACGTGTAGCCTAATAATTTGCTCTGAGAACCTTAACTATTCACAAATCATCATCATCATCATCATCATCATCACTACTACTACTACTACTACTACTACTACTACTACTACTACTACTACTACTACTACTACTACTACTACTACTACTACTACTACTACTACTACTACTACTAATAATAATAATAATAATAATAATAATAATAATAATAATAATAATAATAATAATAATAATGAAGTAATTGAAATGAAAAATGTATGTAGCACAATTTGAGAGGCCACTGTTTTATTCACTATCACTTTTATTCCATTCAGGCACCAAGATCATGTTTAAAAAATCGATAGGTTCGACGAAGTGGTGTCTTGATTAAATATATCGAATGCAAACGCCATTAAAATGGTTTTGGATAAATTGATGTAAACTTATCACATTATTCTCGGCCAGTAAAATAATTCTGGGAAGGCCAGCCCGAGCTTTGACTCAGGGATCCTGCCCTCGCTAGTTACGCCCATAGTTTTAATGCAAAATACGTTAATATAAAAATATGGAACAACATATTAATAAATACCTGAGTTAATATTGCTCTTCTGTTTTCATAATCTCTTTGAACATATAGTACGGGATACCCAGCTTGAAGTGTCCAAGGGTCCATAATCTGTTTTATGTTCATATGATGTGGAATCACTCTATCTTCATAAGCCACTTCAGTTAATGCATTCCAAAGATCGTCTTGCTCAGCATTTTTAAATTTCCTTAAAATATAAAGATAGAAACAAATAAACGTATTGTAGTTTGTTTTATATATTAATGAAAAGTCTAGATTTTTTTTTTTTTTTTTTTTGAAAAGCATACCAAACATAATTTACAGTTAGTTTAAGAGAAATTCAAATTCCTGGGGGTAAATAATTGTCGCTGAAAAAGTAAATACTACTATTATTATTGCAAATGCATGAGTATTCATCGTACTGCCAAAAAATAAGTACAAAAATTGTCCATCTGGTCTTGACTAAACTAGGCCCCCATAGAAGAAGATACAGACCTGCAGGAATGAACTTATTCATTTGACATATATATTTAAGGAAAAGTATTTTATTTTGTTTTTAATTGTTATTGTGAATACTTTTTTTTAAAAAATTCACAATATTCATAGACAACGTTTGTTTATACTTGTATTCCATTTACTCGCTTAAAATTGTAGTAGATTTTATACTCGGTATTTCCTCAGGAACACCGGTCGTTGTAACACATCCAGAGAAATTTCTAGAGGCGTCAAATTTGTGTAAAAACTTTTAACGTATCACACTTCATTCAGATTAGACAACCAGTACACAACTAATAGTGAAAGTAACATATTTCTCTTACGACTGAAGAATCAGATAAGTTGGCTTTGATTCTTTCTTAGACTTGATATAAATAAGACTCACACAAAACATTAGTCTTTTATTGTCTAATTGTCAGATCTTATACGTTGGTAATGCAGATTTTGCTCTGAGCTTATACAATAAAATTTATGTGTGTATCATTTCTCAACCAAAGCCAAATTACTTTAAGAATCATCTACAGTTATCATATATTATTGTGGTAAAGTTTGTTAAACTTAAAAAAAAAAAAATGTACCACATGATAATTCGTTACAAAATAGTAATTTCATAATACCTTTTGTGTACACATATACTGTATATCTCTTTTGAGTCTGATTAGCCGAAGCCAGATTCAGGAGAAAATTCACTTTTGATTAAGTAGGAGTTACTTCCTATCTAAAATATATTGAATAAATATCCAGACATTGAGATATGCCGGAATGAGTTTATAAATGAAAGAGATTAAAAATAGCTACATCGTATTTCCTTATCAGCCTTGCCTGTCATAGTAAATATAATTTTACATATTACACTTTTCATTTTTGTTTTAGATGAGAAAAGAGAAGGGGCATTATCCTCTACAAAATAGTGAGGAATGTTTATCCCATTTCTTAAAGGATATTCCCTATCCTGAAGCCATTGCAGATATTCATATAATGTATTATTCATAAAGTTTGTAAGATTTCAAATAGGTCGATAATTTCAAGTATCTGCGAAGTATTTTGACGAGAGACGCTTACTGCACCAAAGAGATCAGATCGAGCATTGCCATAGCCAAAGAAGCATTCAACAATAGCAGATCACTCTTAACTAGCAAGCTTAATATTGGACTAAAGAAAAAGTTGGTCAAATGCTATATATGGAGCATTGGACTCTATGGATCAGAGACCTGGACATTGCGGTAGTTAGAGAACAAATATTTAGAGAGCTTCGAAATGTACTGTTGGTGGAAGATGTTTTAAACAAATGAAGATGTTTTAAAACGGATAGGAGAGAAGAGGACGGTTTTAACTAGCATCCTTCATAGGAAGATCAATTGAACTGGACACATCTTGCGAAGAAATTTTCTTCATACCGCATAGAAGGAAAGATAGAAGGAAAGTGGGGAATAAGAAGAAGATCGATGATCTGAAAAGTAGAAGAAAATGTTGGGAGTTAAAAGAGGAAGCTGAAGATTGAGAAACATTTCTAGGCCTAAACCTAAAATTAAAAAAAAAAAACACCTCATTAGTCCCAGGACTTGTCAAAAGTCAGAATACTTAATAATAATAATAATAATAATAATAATAATAATAATAATAATAATAATAATAATAATAATAATAATAATAATAATAATAATAATAATTCAAATGTGTAAAAATGAATGTGTTTCATTCACTACATAAATTATAATTAGAAATTAGAACATTCTGTGTATATATAAAAAATGACAGCTCGAGGTTTCTAAATAATAGAATGAATTAAAGACCAGTCAGTTGCTTCTAACTATGAAATATATTTGTTTATTGAAAGAAAATAATTTAAACTTTACCTATTCAGGAGATATTTGATCAATCCCCGTCGAAATGTTTCATCTATCATTATATGATGTATCATCCGAACAACTGCAGCTCCTATAAAAATAAACTATGCAATATGTCATTTTAAGATTAATTTTAAAATATTCGCTTTGGTACTTAAGAACTAATGATAGATTTAAAAATTGCCACCTTGCATTTAATAAAACAATTTCAGTTTTGGTTTTATGTACAGAATGTAGTAAACCTTAGAAATTAACTGACAAGGAATTCAAATTTATTTTTATAAGAGAATTAAAATAACTACATTTTCTTGGTTTTATCATTATTTCAGTAGTCATTGTGAATGTTTAAACTATTGAGTAATAATATTAATTGAAAAAAAATATTTCAAAATGGTGATTTCATTTTTTAAAAAAAATTAGAACATTGCTAATAACTAATATTGATCTCTCATATTGATGTTTTACCTAATTCTAATCAACTTATAAAATTCAGTTCATACAGGACGTCCAAAAAAGAATTCCGGTTTTTTTCGTTGATTTTTTTTAAAATTACGTTTTGAATCATAAATATGTATTGTATTTTGTGAGAGTACATTGTAGAAAGTTTTGGTTCCTTTTGGGCGTAACTCAGTGTGGTATATAGCAAATAAACCAAAACCACTTGGCATAACAGCCTTTTTGGATCTGAGTCTCTCGAACGCCATCTGTTAGCGATCGACCGAACTATGTTCACCCTAGCAACGTACACGTAATCAGCGTGCTGCATCGCCCTGTCTCTTTCTAGACCTAGTGACCGTCACATCTTTTATTCATGTGACTCCCCACCTTGCCTCACGACACTGGGTGGACGCCGAAAATTGGGATGTTCCGGCCGGGAATCGAACCCAAGACCACACGGACGCTATAACCACTAGACTACCGTGTCCCCAAACTCTACAAACATCAAACCGATAATCCGGTTTCAATAGAGGAATAATGTAGAGGATGGAGCCCATTCCTACGCTATTAAATCCTATTGGAAAACCGGTTCTTTTTTATGTATAGCCGTTTCATACTGTTGTGATCAGTGTTGATACTGGAAATCGTGTATTTTCACCACTTCTAGCTGACATACAGGAATAAAGGACGGAATGAAAGTTTTTCTTTGGACACTCAATGAATTCTGAAAAATCGCTTCTTGATCTATCTTACCGTTTTTGCTCTATGGAGATCAATATTTGAACCAGAAGAAGTAAATTTTATTACATCCGGCCTTAGTAGAGATATACAGAAGATAGGATCTTTTCTCAAGACACTGAATGGAATCCAAAAACAAAAACAAAAAAAGTTTATCGTTTTCTATTACCGTTTCTGTTCTAGGGCGATCAAACCGAAATGGTTGATCTCTACTACTTCCAGTTTAAATAGAGGATTAATGGAGGAGATGAAACCTCTTCTTTAGACGTTGAATCTATTAAAAAAAACTGCTGCTCGATATCTATTAACGTTTTGGTTCTATGGAGATCAATATTGAAACCAGAAGTATTGGTGAATTTCAACCACTTTCGGTTTTAGTAGAGTGGCTCTGAAACTCTCAACATTTGGATTTGTTTACTAGACGTACCTTTCCCATATGTAATTTGATCCAATATTTTATCTACATCAGATGGATTTAAGATTTGTACCGATAGCGGATGTGACGTTTCTAGTGAATCTACCATCATGACTGTTTGCAGACTATCCACGACGAACCAATCTAGATGATTGCCAGATGGATCCATCTACAAGTAATGAAAAACATGATCCAGAAGTCAAATTATAATCAGAAAGAAATAATGTAAGTAAGCTGTTAATTTACAGTATTGTATAACTTTAATGTCATTTTATTTCAAATACATTCTCCTAACAACAGATCGATATTTATCTGACAGACATATTATTTTTGAAGTGTTCAATGAAATCCTCTTTCCGTTCGTAAGACATCCAACAGTTTGCAAATTCCTAATTCATGGTTTATCAAAGAACTTTACGAAAAGATCAGTACTGCGAATATTGTAATATCAAATGTTTACGCCACAATTATAACTGTACTGTATGGAGTTGTGAAAATCATCACCAGGTAAATGTGTTGCTTTAGACAAATACTTGAAACTAGTCTATCTTAAAACAATAATGGTTTCACATTATACTCTCAGGTATGATGCCTCTATTAACTACTAGTGAAATATTCTTATATAGTATGTCCCCTAGTCCTTTATTATACGGTATATTTTATCATTACAGCCAGTTGATCGGTTTATATCTGACCGATTGTCAACACTACTGTCACCTATGTAGGTGCACTAGAACGATGAAACAAGTGTCGTTACCAGTGTGGTTTCTCAGCTTGCAGGTGCTGAAATGTCATGTTCATGTTACTGAAATGCTGCTGTAAGTGAACCATTATTGTGAAGGGCACATCTTGGATCTTATCCAGTCACATTTTTCGTACAGCCGAATAAGGAAAGTTTAGGGGAAATGTTTAACCATCGGGGTGACCACAACTAAAGATACCGTGACCGCGAAAGTCCCTGTAGAAATATCCTCTCATAAAAGGGGCCCGTTCGAGGTTACCTGAGTCGCTTCGTTGTATTCTTTAACTGCAGGCCAGGACAATACACCATCCCAACGTGACATGGTCCAAAAGTTAAATATTCCACATTCCCTTGTCAGCTACACCATTCGTCACCGTCCTGGCCTGTGGTGCATGCATGAGGACCGGATTCACAATCTACTCCCTCGTCGAATTGCTGAACGTAAGACAAACTGTTACTAACTATACAACAAACGTTCGGCGAGGTCAAAATGGGAGACGGTTGTCAAAATAGATGCTGCCTACATTTACCTTACTCGCAATGATAACATTGGGATAATTATGTATTATGACAACTCTGGAAAGAGACTGATAAGTTTTACCACCATTATAGAGAAATTTTTCTACAGGCAATCATGATTATTGCCGGATAGGTTATAAGGAAGTTGGAGGAAAAATGGAGAAAAAAGTGAAAGTGAATGCGCCTACTGCCAGGAATCCATCATAATCCCAATCTGTAGGGAAGAAATCTCTCGTTGGTGCGAAACCAACAAGAACCAGATACAAATTCACACGCACAAAGCGTCCATCATACCACCATCTCTTCGATCTTATCATGACATGAACAGGAAACGGGAATCCGTTTTATTTTCTTACATGGTATTCTCGTTTTATTTTTTTAAATCTATAGAACCCAATGAGCTGACATAAAACAACGTCTACAAATCGTTGTCCTGTACCCTTACTGAGGGATGGGAATGAGGTGGAATTTCTGGATGAATCCAAAGTAGTTTGTTACAATGGAAATTGTGGTGTTGGGCGATAGTCTAATGCTGCTGCTCCAGTGGAGATAGAGCACAACCAGTAGTAGTGGCACAGCTTTTCATAGCGTAAGCACATTTTGCAAATCGGTTGGATATAACCCGATCAGTTTTCTGTATGTCTGGTAAAAACTCCAATGCAATTTTAATGTTCTATATGGAACTGAGAAAATTCGGCATATGAATGTATGTAACTTAATAACAAAGTACTTATTAAAGTTTGAAAATAATCTCCCACTGTTACCCACATATTACCGGTATGCCAGTGGTCACTATTGGGTAACAGTGTGACAAAATTGTTTTACTTATTTTCACACGCTTCAAAGCGAATGCATGAGATATTTTGTTCAGCAAATGTGTTTAATTTACAGACTATAACAGACGGCTTTAATGAAGTACTTCTTTTCACCAATCAAGTGTACCAAACGATTTCCAGTGTTGTCACGTTATAAACATGCTTGTAAACATATGAACAAAAGATGACAATATATATGATTTTACGTATTAGTAAACTGATCAAATTATTCAGACATGCTGTTCAGATAAACAAACAAACGAATTTCACTAAACAAGCAAACAAACAAACAAAAAAAACAAGCCAAACCCTCTCCAAACCAGAAGAATTTTTCAAGAAAAAACGACATTTTCAGCAAACTCGTTCCAAGAGATTCAAGTACCTCACGTTCATCGCTACAACCGTTCTGATCATACGAGTATTACTGGAAAGTGTACATATCAAATCATAGTTTCTTACGTTGTATCTTCATAACATACGAAAAAACGGAAAATGGAAATGGGTAAATAACAGTAAATTTTTTAAAGCTTTTTTCTTGTAGGTCTACTAAAGAAATGGAAAGTCTGCCCCAGGATAGGGAAGGCTGGAAAGCTGTGTTATAACAATCGACAGATTGCTGACCTGAAATGATGATGATGTAGGTTTACTTACTGAATCTAAACTTAGATGTTCGATATAGCGAGATATCCCCTCGCTAAGCCACAAACCATTCCACCATTTTGGAGTGACCAAGTTGCCAAACCACTGATGTGCTATTTCATGAGACAACAATGCTGTGACCGTATTCCTTGCTTCGTCTGCTATGTTGTTGGCATCAGATACTAGGAGATCTTCACTGAAAATTTAATAATAAATAAAATAAGTAAAATTATCAATATTTAAACACTGCAAATATATTCAACATTATGTTATATTTCAATGTTTCACGGAAAGGTAAGTAGTGAATATGTACAAACGTCCTTTTTTTGACCTTGAAAGTACTTACACTTTTTGGTACATATTGTCGTTGAAGTAATGAATATTGTAATTACTCTAAGTACTCTCATTGAAGTAATAAATTGAAGTACAAAGGTTCAATTGAACTTGAATTATTACAGTTTTTTTACCGGTACTTTAGGAACAATTACTGACATGTAATTATGCTGTACCGGACTGTAATCTCATTATTTTGCCTACGTAATAACGACCTACATATTTTTTGTTCACTTTTTTTATATGCGTTCCTTTGTAGAGCATGTTAAAGTGACAGGATGAATTATTTTTCTGATAAAGGTTTAAATATGAAATTGAACGAAACGGTCGGCTGTGCTTGTACTTTATGTTGATTAATTATTTTTTGTGTATTTTGTAACATTTTGAATGTTTAAACGAGCTTGCCCATCTTTGAATGTGGTCTTTATAAAGTGATAAGCTGAATGCATTTGTAACGAGGGTGTGACATTAGATGGATTGAATCGGCAGACTTTGTAGTGCTTTGAATTATAGCGACAAATTTAAATAAAACAACATTAGTTACTGAAAATAAATTGTTTTGGGTTTAAATGAGAAAATAATGTTAATTTAGTTCTGGGTAGGGTGGACATTTTAATATAAAGGAAGTAATTAATAATGTAAAGAATTCACGCATGGTTCTTGAAGTGTATAATTAAAGTCAACCGTTTGATTTTGAAAGACTTTTTTGAAACGGAAACGCAATCCTTTAAAGATTAATTGTTTGGGGAAACAACAGGCAAACAAAACTGCAACCCGGCAGGTTTAGGACGCGACAGGAAAATTAATTCAGAACGACAAGGGTTCTTTAAGAAAAGAGACCGCCATCTGTTTTAACATAAGTGCCCGCAGGGGAGGTTGGGCGACACAGAGGATGTATTATATGAGTTATGGAGAGTGAGAAGGTTCTAGAATTTGGTAGAACTTTCTGGATTTATTTTTGTTGGTATACAAACTTTGATGCAAATCAAGTGGTTACATTTGAAGAAATAAAAGCACGATGCGTTTGAGTTGGTGAATTGTATTCTATAGAAGTTAACAGAGAAGAAGAATTTATCTGTAAGTACTGGCTTTGTTTTTTCTTGTTATTTATGTTTTCTTTTTTTCGTATGAGAAGGGACATTGGAAATGAAATACACGCAAAACATTTGTAATTGTTGGGAGTATAAGGGGGATGGAAGTGTGTTTTTATCGGGAATTGATTGCGGATTTTCCGACATCGAAAACCATATGACTCGATGTACTTATATGTAATTATAAATTAACTAAGGTGTAGTGTAATGTAATATGGAGGCTACAGGGATTTAATATTGGTCATTGCACTTGGATTTGAACCAGGGCCCTCCCACGTGGAAAACCGTACGCTAAATTTTTTTGTTCGATGGAGTTTTTTACTTATATGGCACTAAAATTGAACACAATCTGTGACTTGCCGGGAATCGAATTATGATCTTCCGCGCCGAAAGCCAAACACAATAAACAAATAGCAAGGAATTTTGGATTGTTTGGACCTCTCCGTTAGGACGAGGCGTAGTTATTATTTTACATATTAAAAGAATAGTTGTATAGACACACAAACGGACACATTTTATAATAAATATGCGATTATTTTCTTGTTCATAGGACCATAGCATATCTTCAGAATATAAGAAGTTAGTGTTACATGAAAAGACCATTAAGTGATGTGTGAAACTGATTACTTATGTAATATGGTATTAATTTTTATTATTTTTGTGTGTGGTATTAACATTTACAGTAGGGGAAAGGAACTGGGTAGCCTACACCTGCTTTGAATTTTGCTTATTTTTATCTTTAGTACTATTGAACTGAACATAAGTTTGAATTTCGGTGACGAATAATATTTTTATAATTGTTAGCATATGTCAGTGGTTTCCAACCTTTTTCATTTTGAGGCGCATCTGGAAAAAATGTTGTTTGTAAAATGCAGGAGCTGAATAAAAGCTTGGTATGTGATACTTTTGTAATCATTTTATGAGAAAATTTAGATTTTTTCTTATTGTTCCTTGATGGTACAAATAATCGTATTTGATTTGAAGTTTAGCGTCCCTTTTTAGCACCATTGTTATGTGAGACATGGACCTACTGATTAACGTTGAATTAGAATCCTTGAGCTTCAGCAGGGAATTAAATCCCCACGCCAAAGGCGCGTACGCTTACCACGTAGCCACAAAGAAGATTTATTCGTGTTTGAAACCGTTACGTGAACTAAAATACGGTATATAGTTAATTTCTTTTGGTAAGCTTCGTGTTTTATATTATATATTCACCTCGTGATTTACAGCGGTCCTAAACTAATAGATAGGAGTTTTGTGTTGTAAATGAGAGGAGAGTATTTGAAAATGTTATTTAGCTCAAAGTCGCGTCTCAGTTTTATTAATTGAATGTCGGACAAGTGCCTTTTGTACGTATAGAGCATATGGTTTTTTACTTTAACGTTTTAGGCTTACACTTCCTTGCTATGAAAGATGGGAAACTAGTTTAAAAAAGTAAAACGATTATTATGGTTTATATGAAAAAAGCACTGTGAATCAAACTTGGACCTACGTGTACGAAAAGCGCCCTGCTAGCCATTAAATTATTGGAATATATTAGACAGTATGGAGAACAAGAATTAGTACCAAGAATGTAATTTTACGTGCGTATGTGACATACACGCTGGGACGTTTTTATACTAACATTATCAGTGAGATTATTTTGTTTTGCTAATATTATATATCTAGGGTTTAGGGTAAAGTAGACGGATAAAAGCGAATACTTATAAGTAATTTATGAAGGGAAGAAATAATAGTGGTAGAGGGAAACAGACATAATGTTTCTTTGGATGAAAGGAAGACATTTCGTATGAGACATAACCATACTATTTTATTGAGGCATTAGGTCATAGATTTTTTAGATCAAGAATTTTTAGATGGGGATAATGTAAAAGTAATTAGAACATGATACGATATTAGTTAACGAAGAATCTTCTTTATTGAAATTCTGTGTATGAAATTAGTACACAGTACTAATACTGCGTACTGCAGTGTGCTAAAATGAACCGAGAATAATAAGTTGTCTAATATTAATCACGTTGATTGCACGGTTTAAAGACACTTTTTAAATATAGAAAACATGTTTGTTTCTCGCCGAGCGACTTTGTATGAGAAGTGACTAGTAAGAGGAGATATATATGTAATAACAGGTAGTGTACGTTAGGGACAACTTGTAGTCATCTAATCAAGGTAGGTAGCGACACTTGTTGTTACGGAATATAAGAGATAAACGTTTATTCGGCAGTGCAGGTAATGGCATCTAATAGTGTGATTAATGTACTTATTATTGGAATTAGCCTTATATACTGATTATAGTATTTAAGTTTATGACAAGATTTATTAGCTTTGAAATTTTGTAGGTCCGCAAATTTCCTGTACACTAGCGCCATGTTTGCCGTCAGATACGAGGCAGCTCAGATAATAACAACAATTGGCTTAACCGACCTATTAGGAATTACCGTGACTGAGTTACTGAGACGCCTTGCTGTTACAATAAGGATAGTAGTTTTAATTCGGTAACAATAACTACTGTATAAAAACAAGCAAATGAAAAGTGGCTTGTTTTAAGATAGCACTGGATAAAGCATACCCTTTAACTGGCCTACACACCGTCTGCATGATGTAACTAGCTCTATTAAGAGTTAGGATGGGTTGCATTTTAGATATAATGAAAGCTTTACGCAGTATACTTGACATTTATGCTACGTAAAAATAACGTATTTTTAAATAATGTTTCATAAGTTTCTTTTTTGGAAGTTTGTGATTTCTGTGACAAAAAATTGCATTAGGAAGTGTGCTGCAATCTATTTTGTATTTATATAATTATTACTATAATTATATTTGCTATACTTCAAACAAAATCGAGACTTAGCCCTAATAAATGACTGCTTAATATTTTTAACAAAACATATTGCATTCAAATTGTTTTGTTTGAAATATAATTGTGTTCTTATATTTGATATTGAGGAATTTCCGGCTATACTATGATCGTAAGACTTCTAAGAAGGAAGTGAAGAATAGCAAGCGAAACGAAAATGGCCCTAACTGTGTGTAAATCAGCAATTCACAACTTTTAATGCAAGTTGGCTACTAGTATGTAACTGACAGATTGTTAGATTCTTGCAGATGCTCGCTTGCTGCTAACTTAGAGATCAGATAACTTTTTAAAGTTTCGCAAGTCTAGTGCAAGTGAAGCGCAAACTTATGCTATGTAGGATGTGACATACTCTGCAATGAAGCAGAAACGGAACTGGTGGGTCACATACCTAGAACAGATAGAAGATGGACGAGAAATAACATACATTGGATTTTCTAGAGATAAGAAGCGATGTACATAGAAGACAATCGAATACAAAATGTATAGATATAACCTGCCGTTTAGCAGAAACTGTACAAATGGAAAAGATCAGCTGATGGAAACATGTAGAAGAAAATGATGGAGACTTTCGTTCAGGAGATGATTGATATCATTTGAATATATATGAAAGTTACACTTTTATATTTAAGCTGAACGTTACAATTTTTTCTACAGCGACAGGAAAATGATCTAGCAGTTGGCAACACTGAAAAAACGTTAGAAGCACAGACGGTGGATGATTTAAATTATTTATTTTTACGTCCTAATAGTTTTTTAGTTTCACATACATTAATTGTATTTTCGTTTCTTTATTATAAACATGAACATGCAAAGCATTTTGTTTATACAGTTAGTTTTAATTATTTGATATTGTACTGATTGGTATATTATTTCAATTACTAGAATATAGTTGAAAAGTTTTGTATAGCTAGACGACTATGGAAACCTTAGAGTATTGTGATATGAGCATGTTTTAAGTTACAGAAGAAGGGTGAAACAGAATCATGATAAAAAGTTGTAAAAGGAGAATGTGTAAGGAAATAAGAGATTTGTGAATTTAGAGAGACAATTGAAATCATATTTAGTTATTAAACTAAAATATTTGATAAAGATTTTTAAAATTTTCTATAATTTTATTTGACATATCCAGTTAAATTCGCTAGTGAAATTTTTCAAGTTTCACAAGTTTCGTGGATACGAGTTTCTTCTTTTTCTGTCTTGAGAGCAAAGCGAAAACCCTTATTCTGGCATCAGTCTTATATACTAGAATGCAGAATTTTTTATTGTTACAACATTAAACATTAACTTTTGCATTAAAGTGTTTTACTAACATTATGTTACTAACTGTTTTGTTAAACGAAGTTCCAGAAAACTTTTTCTTGCAGAAAATTACACTACATATTGTTTCTTCGGATAAACTAAAATGCAGAATGTTTATTGTTACAACACTATACAGATAAATTTTGCACTAAAAAATTTTACTAACATATTTTGTTACAAACTTTTTGTTAAAATGTATTTCAGATACTTTTCTTGCAGACAATTACACCACATATTGTTTCTAACGATTCTGATAAACTAGAATGCAGAATGTTTATTGTTACAACGTTAACATTAACTTTTTGCACTAAAAATTTTTATTAACATATCTTGTTACCAACTTTTTCTGTTAAACTGTATTTCAGAAACTTTTCTTGAGAAAATTATGCTACATATTGTTTCTTCGGATAAACTAAAATGCAGAATGTTTATTGCTACAACACTATACAGATAAAATTTTGCACTAAAAAATGTTTTACTAACATTTCGTTACAAACCTTTATTTTTTGTTGTTAAACTAAATTCCAGAAACTTTTCTTGCAGAAAATTGACACTACATTTTTTTTCTAACTTCTGAGAAACTAAAATGTAGAAACGTTTTGGTTACAATATACATTAACTTTTGCACTAAAATTTTTATTAACATATTTTTTACCAACTTTTTCTGTTAAACTGAATTTCAGAAACATTTCTCTTGCAGGGGAATACACTACATATTGTTTCTTCGGATAAACTAAGATGCAGAAAATTTTCCTTTCATTGAAAATGTATTATAGGAACTTTTAAATAGTATGAATACAAACATTTACTTATATAGATAATAAACAAACAAACTTTATACTTAAATATGAAACTAAAATATCAAAAAGTAATCATAACAAGTGCACTTACAATTGGAATCCAATTTTGAACAATTGAGATAGTTAACATCTAAACCTCCACTGCTAAAGACTTAGAAATAATTGATTTGCTCAATTATAATTTATTATGATGTAACGTAGTCTTCACAGTAATAACTAGTTAGTACAATATCAAATAACTCAGTACAATATCAAATAATTAAAACTAACTGTATAAACAAAATGCTTTGCATGTTCATGTTTATAATAAAGAAACGAAAATACAATTAATGTATGTGAAACTAAAAAACTATTAGGACGTAAAAATAAATAATTTAAATCATCCACCGTCTGTGCTTCTAACGTTTTTTCAGTGTTGCCAACTGCTAGATCATTTTCCTGTCGCTGTAGAAAAAATTGTAACGTTCAGCTTAAATATAAAAGTGTAACTTTCATATATATTCAAATGATATCAATCATCTCCTGAACGAAAGTCTCCATCATTTTCTTCTACATGTTTCCATCAGCTGATCTTTTCCATTTGTACAGTTTCTGCTAAACGGCAGGTTATATCTATACATTTTGTATTCGATTGTCTTCTATGTACATCGCTTCTTATCTCTAGAAAATCCAATGTATGTTATTTCTCGTCCATCTTCTATCTGTTCTAGGTATGTGACCCACCAGTTCCGTTTCTGCTTCATTGCAGAGTATGTCACATCCTACATAGCATAAGTTTGCGCTTCACTTGCACTAGACTTGCGAAACTTTAAAAAGTTATCTGATCTCTAAGTTAGCAGCAAGCGAGCATCTGCAAGAATCTAACAATCTGTCAGTTACATACTAGTAGCCAACTTGCATTAAAAGTTGTGAATTGCTGATTTACACACAGTTAGGGCCATTTTCGTTTCGCTTGCTATTCTTCACTTCCTTCTTAGAAGTCTTACGATCATAGTATAGCCGGAAATTCCTCAATATCAAATATAAGAACACAATTATATTTCAAACAAAACAATTTGAATGCAATATGTTTTGTTAAAAATATTAAGCAGTCATTTATTAGGGCTAAGTCTCGATTTTGTTTGAAGTATAGCAAATATAATTATAGTAATAATTATATAAATACAAAATAGATTGCAGCACACTTCCTAATGCAATTTTTTGTCACAGAAATCACAAACTTCCAAAAAAGAAACTTATGAAACATTATTTAAAAATACGTTATTTTTACGTAGCATAAATGTCAAGTATACTGCGTAAAGCTTTCATTATATCTAAAATGCAACCCATCCTAACTCTTAATAGAGCTAGTTACATCATGCAGACGGTGTGTAGGCCAGTTAAAGGGTATGCTTTATCCAGTGCTATCTTAAAACAAGCCACTTTTCATTTGCTTGTTTTTATACAGTAGTTATTGTTACCGAATTAAAACTACTATCCTTATTGTAACAGCAAGGCGTCTCAGTAACTCAGTCACGGTAATTCCTAATAGGTCGGTTAAGCCAATTGTTGTTATTATCTGAGCTGCCTCGTATCTGACGGCAAACATGGCGCTAGTGTACAGGAAATTTGCGGACCTACAAAATTTCAAAGCTAATAAATCTTGTCATAAACTTAAATACTATAATCAGTATATAAGGCTAATTCCAATAATAAGTACATTAATCACACTATTAGATGCCATTACCTGCACTGCCGAATAAACGTTTATCTCTTATATTCCGTAACAACAAGTGTCGCTACCTACCTTGATTAGATGACTACAAGTTGTCCCTAACGTACACTACCTGTTATTACATATATATCTCCTCTTACTAGTCACTTCTCATACAAAGTCGCTCGGCGAGAAACAAACATGTTTTCTATATTTAAAAAGTGTCTTTAAACCGTGCAATCAACGTGATTAATATTAGACAACTTATTATTCTCGGTTCATTTTAGCACACTGCAGTACGCAGTATTAGTACTGTGTACTAATTTCATACACAGAATTTCAATAAAGAAGATTCTTCGTTAACTAATATCGTATCATGTTCTAATTACTTTTACATTATCCCCATCTAAAAATTCTTGATCTAAAAAATCTATGACCTAATGCCTCAATAAAATAGTATGGTTATGTCTCATACGAAATGTCTTCCTTTCATCCAAAGAAACATTATGTCTGTTTCCCTCTACCACTATTATTTCTTCCCTTCATAAATTACTTATAAGTATTCGCTTTTATCCGTCTACTTTACCCTAAACCCTAGATATATAATATTAGCAAAACAAAATAATCTCACTGATAATGTTAGTATAAAAACGTCCCAGCGTGTATGTCACATACGCACGTAAAATTACATTCTTGGTACTAATTCTTGTTCTCCATACTGTCTAATATATTCCAATAATTTAATGGCTAGCAGGGCGCTTTTCGTACACGTAGGTCCAAGTTTGATTCACAGTGCTTTTTTCATATAAACCATAATAATCGTTTTACTTTTTTAAACTAGTTTCCCATCTTTCATAGCAAGGAAGTGTAAGCCTAAAACGTTAAAGTAAAAAACCATATGCTCTATACGTACAAAAGGCACTTGTCCGACATTCAATTAATAAAACTGAGACGCGACTTTGAGCTAAATAACATTTTCAAATACTCTCCTCTCATTTACAACACAAAACTCCTATCTATTAGTTTAGGACCGCTGTAAATCACGAGGTGAATATATAATATAAAACACGAAGCTTACCAAAAGAAATTAACTATATACCGTATTTTAGTTCACGTAACGGTTTCAAACACGAATAAATCTTCTTTGTGGCTACGTGGTAAGCGTACGCGCCTTTGGCGTGGGGATTTAATTCCCTGCTGAAGCTCAAGGATTCTAATTCAACGTTAATCAGTAGGTCCATGTCTCACATAACAATGGTGCTAAAAAGGGACGCTAAACTTCAAATCAAATACGATTATTTGTACCATCAAGGAACAATAAGAAAAAATCTAAATTTTCTCATAAAATGATTACAAAAGTATCACATACCAAGCTTTTATTCAGCTCCTGCATTTTACAAACAACATTTTTTCCAGATGCGCCTCAAAATGAAAAAGGTTGGAAACCACTGACATATGCTAACAATTATAAAAATATTATTCGTCACCGAAATTCAAACTTATGTTCAGTTCAATAGTACTAAAGATAAAAATAAGCAAAATTCAAAGCAGGTGTAGGCTACCCAGTTCCTTTCCCCTACTGTAAATGTTAATACCACACACAAAAATAATAAAAATTAATACCATATTACATAAGTAATCAGTTTCACACATCACTTAATGGTCTTTTCATGTAACACTAACTTCTTATATTCTGAAGATATGCTATGGTCCTATGAACAAGAAAATAATCGCATATTTATTATAAAATGTGTCCGTTTGTGTGTCTATACAACTATTCTTTTAATATGTAAAATAATAACTACGCCTCGTCCTAACGGAGAGGTCCAAACAATCCAAAATTCCTTGCTATTTGTTTATTGTGTTTGGCTTTCGGCGCGGAAGATCATAATTCGATTCCCGGCAAGTCACAGATTGTGTTCAATTTTAGTGCCATATAAGTAAAAAACTCCATCGAACAAAAAAATTTAGCGTACGGTTTTCCACGTGGGAGGGCCCTGGTTCAAATCCAAGTGCAATGACCAATATTAAATCCCTGTAGCCTCCATATTACATTACACTACACCTTAGTTAATTTATAATTACATATAAGTACATCGAGTCATATGGTTTTCGATGTCGGAAAATCCGCAATCAATTCCCGATAAAAACACACTTCCATCCCCCTTATACTCCCAACAATTACAAATGTTTTGCGTGTATTTCATTTCCAATGTCCCTTCTCATACGAAAAAAAGAAAACATAAATAACAAGAAAAAACAAAGCCAGTACTTACAGATAAATTCTTCTTCTCTGTTAACTTCTATAGAATACAATTCACCAACTCAAACGCATCGTGCTTTTATTTCTTCAAATGTAACCACTTGATTTGCATCAAAGTTTGTATACCAACAAAAATAAATCCAGAAAGTTCTACCAAATTCTAGAACCTTCTCACTCTCCATAACTCATATAATACATCCTCTGTGTCGCCCAACCTCCCCTGCGGGCACTTATGTTAAAACAGATGGCGGTCTCTTTTCTTAAAGAACCCTTGTCGTTCTGAATTAATTTTCCTGTCGCGTCCTAAACCTGCCGGGTTGCAGTTTTGTTTGCCTGTTGTTTCCCCAAACAATTAATCTTTAAAGGATTGCGTTTCCGTTTCAAAAAAGTCTTTCAAAATCAAACGGTTGACATTAATTATACACTTCAAGAACCATGCGTGAATTCTTTACATTATTAATTACTTCCTTTATATTAAAATGTCCACCCTACCCAGAACTAAATTAACATTATTTTCTCATTTAAACCCAAAACAATTTATTTTCAGTAACTAATGTTGTTTTATTTAAATTTGTCGCTATAATTCAAAGCACTACAAAGTCTGCCGATTCAATCCATCTAATGTCACACCCTCGTTACAAATGCATTCAGTTTATCACTTTATAAAGACCACATTCAAAGATGGGCAAGCTCGTTTAAACATTCAAAATGTTACAAAATACACAAAAAATAATTAATCAACATAAAGTACAAGCACAGCCGACCGTTTCGTTCAATTTCATATTTAAACCTTTATCAGAAAAATAATTCATCCTGTCACTTTAACATGCTCTACAAAGGAACGCATATAAAAAAAGTGAACAAAAAATATGTAGGTCGTTATTACGTAGGCAAAATAATGAGATTACAGTCCGGTACAGCATAATTACATGTCAGTAATTGTTCCTAAAGTACCGGTAAAAAAACTGTAATAATTCAAGTTCAATTGAACCTTTGTACTTCAATTTATTACTTCAATGAGAGTACTTAGAGTAATTACAATATTCATTACTTCAACGACAATATGTACCAAAAAGTGTAAGTACTTTCAAGGTCAAAAAAAAGGACGTTTGTACATATTCACTACTAAGGTAATGCATGTTAATGAGAAATGCAAATGTAGAATCAAAATTTCATCAACTAGTTAAGTTGGTAAATTTCTACAAACAATAATTTCGGTTCGGATTGAAATTGCTAAAAAAATCTACAATGTACAGCATCACTAACTGAAGCGATCAAACTTCTACTATTTGAATCAAACTGTATTAGTATGTCTGTTTATCTATTCCACAGTAACACGTAAAATTTAGCCAGTATGAATAAAACACTTTCTTGATGAAACTTTCGAAAATAAGCGTGTTGTTGGAAGTTGAAATCCGTCAATAATAAGTTTTTAAACGAGAATAAAATCCCGTTGTTGCAAGTTTTCAAATATGCATAATGTGATAACGATACAATTTAATTTATCTCCTCCTCCCCCCGAACTTAAAAAATAGATATTTGTCTAAATATTTCATTGACGACAATGAATTACGAAACTCTGCATTATGATTACTGAGTTTTGTAATGTGCAACAAATATAAATTTAAGATAAATCGTCAGATTAACAAGGTGGTAAAATCTTGCTGCTATTTAGAGAAGGGTACAATTTTTGATTGCTTTAGCAAAATAGAGTTTCTGCTGTGTTGCTTAGAAGAAATGTGTACAGTAGATGAAAGTATTGTTCATCTTTTTGTCAAGCTGAAAAAATTGTGAAAAAGTTTGGAAGCAATACTCACTTCTGTTCGCTATCAACAATATTGTCTCTCCTCGTTGCTAAGTAGGTAACGTGCATATTTTCTCACGTGGGCCGGAGTACTTGTCTCGGAAATGGGATACTATAAGGGTCACCCTTAGGGCCTCTCTTATTTTCTTTATTTATTTTTTTGAGTTTATCGTCCCACAATTATGGACTAAGGCTAAGAGAGACGGTAATAGTGATATTTGTGATAATGGTGGAATCGATTCCTCATTTATAGATGGTTTCCCACATCTATAAATCAGATATTCAAATATATTTATGTACATTGATGACATACAATTGTTTCGACTAGTTAATAAGTGCAGTGGCTATTTGCTAAAGCAAGACTTGAACGTAGTAAATGCATGATGTAAAAATAATTTACTAAAAATCAATACTAACAAAACAAAATTTATGACGTACATAAACAAAACACAATATTATGTTACTACATATGAGATTAATTGTGTGAATATAGAGAATGCAGACATAATTAAGGGTTTGGGGATCATATTTGATAAAAAAAAAAACTATCACAAATTATATTGTACAAGGAGCAAAAAGGCAGTAGTTAAAAAAAAAGACAATTCGCAAACTGGTAGAATGTATATGTATTTGTACAAACTACTTGTAAGGTATGTAAAATGTGAATATGTAATGTGATACAATACTTTCATATGTTCATGACATGTGAATACAATTTACGTAACATTGGCTTGCAAGTGCGATTGACTAATTCTCGAAGTAAATAAATTTAGACCAATTACATTAAACAAGTACGGAGATAATTTTCTGAGATTTGACTAATTCTTTTAATGTTATGACTCTAATAACATTCTGCTAAATATAATTTAAAATTGTATCTTTATTTTATTTATGTGTTCGGTTTTATTATGATTATTATTATTGGCATACTATACATACCTGGCAGTTACAAGCCCCCAGTTCTCCATTGCTAAATAGTGACTCTTCGGAAGACCAACTACATCTAATTTAGGCAAAGGATAAGAAGTTTCTAAATAAGTCTCGAAGAACTTCATAATCTGAGGGCCAACTTCTGTAGCATATTCAACTTGCTGTAACAGTTCCTGTCGTATCCATACATTAAATCTTAAAGTTTTTGGACCCAAAGTTGGAAAATTGCAGATAAGAAAAGCAACTAGATACGAAGACATTGGCTCGGATGTGTGAAAATGGTCCCATACCCATCCTGGCATTTCTTTGCTGGAAATAAAAGAAGGAGGGTTGTAGATTAGTTAAAAGTAAAACAGGAGCTATTTTAAGATAGGGACTTATCAAAAGTCATTAAAATTAAGAAGAACACTATCAAGTGAAGGTCGCAGATATACGTATATGACATACACGGAACATCCCTAAGTCCTAATCTTTTTCACATCAAAGCAAAGCTATGATTAAACAGACCATTTTAAACATGCACTGTATAGTCATTCATATGAAACTTTGTACATAAAAGAATATATATCACGGTAGCATACTGTGATTAGTTTGCTCCTGTGCTTTTAGTATTTTCACACCTATAGTGCCTAAAAGAATATTGTAAATAATTATCGTTGATGCAGCTTACTAATCAAAGTTCTTCTCAACCAATCATAATGTTAACTTCTGTGTAATTCAAATATGAAACAGAATAAATATGACAGTTGTTGTATTTATCATGAATCATCATGTATAATATGGATACTTACATTTGTTCAGTCTTTCGAATAGGCATATTGGAAAGGGCAGTTAATTTACTTTTCCTTGCAAGGCTGATTTCAAATTTTGCCTTCATATCTGGTTCATCAAAACATGGAAATGCTTTCCTTGCATGTATTGGGAAGAATTGACTAATGGCTATCCACCTGGAAGTAAAACATAATTTGTATTACGTGGAAGTTTCGAACTTGTAATATTAAAATTCTAAAATCAGATAATATAAATCACAAAAACCTTGGTCAAGCATGTTACATATGAAAGTGGTTCTATACAGAGTCACGAACTTAGTCCGCTCTGTAACGCTGTTCGCAAACCAAAATTATTTTTCCCACTGAAATTAATGTAAATGCAATTAATCCATTCTAGACACAGAAACATTTGCTTTTTAAAAAACACAGTTACTTCTTTAACCACAACATCAACCATTATTACCTCCCCCTTCTTTAGAATTGTACAGATTGTCGTCGATTTCACCATATTGTGTTGCTGGGCGAAGTCGAAAACACAACCGCTATTCTCGTGTTTTTGTTTGATTGTTCATTTCCTTTACATTTCCACAGCAATACTGTACAAACAAGTTTTTTGTTACTGCTATCACTGAGTATTTTCCCCTCTTTATTGGGAGCATAATGAGAACTAAAATAACACAAAAAATACATAAAGGAATAAAATGTAAAATTTGTAAATACAGCACTCTGATAATTAAAGTAGACGGCAAACGCACCATATACTGAATACGTGGAGCTGTGGGTACAGGCATTTGTACCCCAAAATATATCTCGGGAGCCGAGGGAAAACTGTTCACAAAACTTGTTCGTGAACCGATTTGTTTGCGAAGAGAGAGATTCGTGAACTGAAAGTCAACTGTATTATTTTCTTTGAATTAAAAAAAAAAAAAAAAAAAAAAAAAAACAGACAAGCAATGTTCGGAAGAAAGAGAGAAAAGCTCAACTATTCTTTGAAGTGCTTAAGATTTTTTTTAAAACTCAACTACCATTGATTTGGTAGAAGGAATTTAAAACTTGCCCTCTTTATAGGATATTCCTCTGCTGGCAGACTCGTAGACTTTACTTAACACTTATAATTCAATAGCTAATTAAAATAGAAATATGAGTTTACCTAATTTGAATTGCAATTAAATGGCCTTTCCTTTGGTATAAATTAAGTTTCAATACTCTCAAAAACAGGAAAATAACGCACTTTTGATACAGAGGATCTCGGGTTTGATTCCTGATGGGAGAGTATTGATATTTGAGCGTAATACAGTGGTTTCTATTCCACGTTAAGTTGTAGGTCTACTTCTTATATAGCCTAGTTGCTGAAAAACGATGTAAAGTTCAATAAATAAAGAAACAAAAGTCTGTTTTATATCTTTTTTTCTCATTATAACTCGTAAAAACATTTTATTACCTTAATTTGAATGGAAAAATATTAGTCTAAATCGAAAGATATATTTTGTGATACGTTTTCTAATAGATTCCACTGAGTCCAAACCCCAAATTTGTCCCATAATTAGAGAACCTAAAGTGAGGGTACCATTAAGCTTCAATAGCAGATCAAGGTCTACTATGATGCCAAGTTTGATCCAGATCGGATGAGTTTGGATGAATTCGTACGGTGTATACTGTTCTTGACATATAAAATATAATTATTACAAGTGATTACAAGGAGTCGTTAACTTTGATCTAAATTTACCAATTTCAGCATCCAATAGAGCGCGAGGATGTGTCCCGTAGAGGTCTGCACTGGCCGGAATTTTTAGCCCGAGCCCGGCCCGGCCCGTAAATTTATATTATGAGACCCGACCCGAGTTCGAAATATGTTTTAGCATTTAGGTCCGAGCTCGTGTGACAATCAAATGAGCCCGAAACAAGCCCGAATTACAAAAGCTTAATAATTATCCCAAAATTGAATTTTTATTTACAGCAATTAGAGGTTTAATTTTGCACTTGGGATTTAAAAGTCTAATACATATCGTGTTACAGTATATTTACAAAGTTAGGCCCAAAAAGGTCCTAGAAACATGGTTGTATATTTAAAAATTTACGGCTCGAGCCCGGTCCAAGACCAAAATAATCTATGCTTTGTAGGCCTGAGTCCGGCCCGGGGCCAGGTCGGGCTTAAATCTGCGGGCTCGGTTCGAGCCCGTGCAGACCTTTAGTGTTCCGGCGGTCAATCCTCATCCATGAAATTTTGCCAGTATGGTTTCTCGTGTTATATGGAAAGCATCTTCGGATTCCTGCTAAATTTCGTTTCCTTTATTATTGTTGTCATTGTTTTATAGTTTTGCTATTATTGTTACCGTTTATAACCCAATATCTCCGGTTAAAAGCTCTGGTTTTCCTTTAAATCTTTTCATCGCCTGAGTTATTCTGGATTTTAAATTTTATTTGCACATTATTGACTTAGTATGCAATAAAATTCCTGCACCTCTTTCATCAGGTAATCTCTAATTTTAATCTTCACTTTTTGTGTTTCTTTTCTTGTATATCTCATAACTAAGGCCCGGAAGTTTATGTTATAACTAGAGAGCGGATTTTAAGGTGCAGCACCTTTTCTAAAAATGTATTTGTTATAGGAACCAAAGTTCAAAATATGTATTTCCGGGCATAAAACGAACTGAAATGAACGCACTTTGTTGCACCTTTTTCGTAAGTGTTGCTCTTTTTTTTTTCTTCGGCTAGCTTAATAAAATTTCCCCTTCTTTTTATTTCTTTTAGCCCTCAACACCTTTATTGCTCCTTTTTTTATCTTTTTTAAATTTGGACAGAACAATATGTTTTATTTTTAATCTGGTTTACACATAATATTCCATAAATTTAGACGCAATCTTGATGGATTTACTAGGGACAAATTTGAACTGAATTTGCGAAACAGTCTGGACGTAGAAATCTTTGCAAGGTCAACTGAGCTTCCTTTTCATGTGCTTACAAGGTATGCACCATTCGTTTCCGCTGATGTCGACAGAAGTTTCTCCGCATTCAAGGATCTCCTGAGCTCCAAGCGACAGAAACTAACATTCGAAAACATCGAAATGTTGTGCATAATCAAGTATAATCAGTTTCTGAAAACCCAGTAGTATATATAGGTTTCTCAAGCCACAATATTGCTAAATTATTTTTTATATATACCGAACTAGTTTTAACCACAATTTTATTACAAGAATGTTGAATGTTGTACAAGTTTGAGATTAAATAATACAATTTTGGAATTTATGTCAAATGTTTAAAGCCAAGATTTTAACAATATTTGCTGGTGTAATGAATAAAAAATGTGCATGTAATTGTATATTATAGCACTTAATAAAGATATCTATTATCACCTTTTTTTCACCTTTTTGAATGATTTCCAGCCCCTTTTATTCCCTTTTTCCTACCACATTTTTGCACCTTAAAATCCGGTCCCTAGCTTATAACATATATTTATTTTACATGGAAATCGGATAATGGGGTGAGATCAGGCAAAAAACAGATGAAATAAATAAAGTTGATAGGACATATTTTGACATATTTTCTACATTTTCCAATTTGGAAACTTATTTTTCACTTTTCTAATGATTATATATATATATATATATATATATATATATATATATATATATATATATATATATATATATATATATATTACAATATACTTGCACAAAATCGATAATTTTTTAAACTTTTTCTTATATGCCTTCTGCCTAAGTAATAAAGTCCGCGTTTTCGCTGTGATAGATTAAACTTGCATCAGACTATGCGAAACGCATTTGGTTTTCTACCAGGTTAAAATTTAGTACGGGATAAATAATACCGCCTTGCGTTATAATGCCAAAAATCGTTTAAAACAAAAAGCGCTCTGGTCATTGTTGAACGTGCACACAACAATCACAACTGTTCTTTTTCTTCTTTTCATTTTTCCTTTTTAACAAAAGCAAACTGAAAAAATAGTTATTTTTACGTCAGTCAAAATCAACAGTAGTTTTAGCCAGACGTGCAGCGGAGCAAGTGTAGAGAATGCCTCCTGTGAAGCAATATGTTTCGTTGAAATTGAGAGCATACGTTGCAGAATTTGGGAGCGATGTCTTCTCTACAGATGACAAGATATTGTTCTGTAAATTCTGTGGGATATTCGAAGAGATCTTCCATATTGCAACATTTAGATACGACGAAGCATAAAAGAAATGTGTGTAGAAAGAAAATGAAATCACAAACGCTACTTCAACATGTGACATCGTCCCAGAGCAGTCGAATGTCCTCTTTCTCGAAGGACCTGTGTAAAGCATTTATCGCATCTGATACCCGCTCTGGAAGTTGGAAAACCCTAATCTTCGTAAGATTTTGGAGAAGTACTGCGACAAGGAAATCCCTCACGAATCCACACTTAGGAAGGTCTATGTGGAAAATGTCTATAGTGAAACTATTTGTAATATTCGGCAGAAAGTGAAAAATAAAAATTTCTGGTTATCAGTGGAAGAAACGACACTGTTGTGGACGTTATATAACCAATGTTGTGCTTGGTATTATGGAACCGGAACAGACTGGAGAAATTTTCCTTGTTTATATTCAGCAGTTGAAGAAGGTTAACCATTATACAATCGCGAGCTGTATTGAAAACGCAATGCAGGTAGTTTTTCCAGAAGGCGTTCCTCGTGATAGGCTTCTCGTACTTGTAACGGATGCTGCTAGATACATGGTGAAACCAGGAAAAGCCTTGAAAGTTATATATCCCAAAATGATCTACATTACCTGTCTGGCACACCGAGTCCACAGACTATATGAAGACATTAGAGCAAGATATCCCAACGTAGATCGTTTTGTGTCAAATATGAAGAAAATTTTCTTGAGGTGTCCATCACGACGCCAGGCCCTAAAGGAGGCTGCCCCGGATATTGCTTTACCACCACAGCCGGTGGTGACACGGTGGGGAACATGGCTTAAAGCAATTCAATATTACTGCGCCAATCTGCCTATTCTTGCCGAAATAGTTGCTGGATTTCAAACTGAATATGCAGCATGTATTGGTGTTGTTCAGGAATTGCTTAATTATATTAAATTAAAAGATGATATTGTATACATTTCTGCAAATTTTGGGTTTCTGCTGTCACCCATTGAGCAATTGGAGACAAATGTTCTCAGTGTGCAAGACTGTCTTGAAACCGTAGAAGATGTTAGAACAAAGTTGCCAACAGCAAAGGGACCAACAGCAGATTTGATGAAAGACAAGTTCACTGCCATCCTGAACAATAATCTTGGATATGGTACTTTCACCTACATCGCCGCTGTTCTGAGTGGTGACGGAGAATTAACTCTCAAAAATGTTGAAGAAGATTTAACATTTGCAGATACAGTATGTTTGAGGTTTGCTCGTTTGACTTCGTGCTATGTGGAACGTACATTATCACGCTACAAGTCGCTGCTTGTATGAAAAGTTTCACAGAAGAGAACTCCATTTTGTGTGTGTGTGTATGTGTGTGTGTGTGTGTATGTGTGTGTGGTGTGTGTATGTGTGTGTGTGTGTGTATGTGTGTGTGTGTGTGTGTGTGTGTGTGTGTGTGTGTGTGTGTGTGTGTGTTCAACTAAAAAAAACTGAAATCACAAGTTCTAGAGATTCGTTACAAGTTGTTCAAATTAACACTTGTTTTATTGAAAAATGTTCCTTTTGTAACCGTAAGCTAAGTAAAATAAAACATTAAAAAAATACGATAGAACTTTCCTTTTTAAAATATCTGTTTAGAAACACAACTGGAAAATGTTCCTTTTGTAGCTCTCAAGTTCAAATAAAACATTTTAAAAAATACCGAAAAATGAAACCACATAATGTTCCCTAAAAATGAGTTTGTAAATTAAGTACTCATATTCTAATTTTTTTCTGTATTTTGCGGAGATGACTTTTTAATTTTTTTTAATGTTTGTGACATTTTTTAAGTTTCTATGACATATTTACATACATATTTTACAGTTGTATAGGACATAAGGTCCCGGGCCCTACTCATAACCTATCTTTTGCACTTGATTTTCACGTTGAATTTGGTAGTAAGCACGGTCGAATTCCGCTTAGACTTAGCTCTAGATTTTTTTCTTTTTCTCTGCCAACACCAGGATATCGTGTGTAAATCTAAGTAATTATGTCCATTTTCCACCCATTAACAGTTATTCTAGGATTGTGAGTGATTTCCTTTAAGTGTTACTTATTTGTCTAAAAAGGATAATGTTATTTTCATTCTATATTCTTCATCACAGAAATAACACTTAAAATGTAGAAAAAACATGCAACATCATGTTTCTGTGGTTAGAACAAATGAATTATATTTACTTCAATTTCAATTGTGAAAATAATTTCGGTTCACGAACAGCTTTATAGAACAGAATAAGTTTGTGAATCTTTGATCCACTTATTATAAAAGTAAGTACAGACATTGTAAAGTTGTTCTTTAATTTTTTTTTAAAGGAAAGAAACGAAAATAGAATATGGAAGGTCGATGAATATTCTTCAACCTACAGTAGGAGTATCTTATCTGTGCTTTATGAGAAATTGAGGAGGTAAAAGGAATTAGTGGGGAAGGATGTAATTACTACAATTACCTTTCACTTCCTGTTGATTGTCGTAAGTAAGAACTTCGAAAAAAACCTGTTGTACTTTCATTACTTAGTTTGCCACTAAATTTTAAATATATAGAATATATAAAATCCGGTTGCATTTCTTCGTTCAATTTGATTATATAAAATTGTTTGACTTCGTCACTACGTTGTCCAACTATATGTAGATTAGTACCCGGAGATTGTTTGCTACTAACTCTAACATCAGTCACATTAAGGCCTACAGCATTTAATGTCACATTCTTAGTCCTACTTAGGCACAGTACCTGAATCCAAACTTCACCAAAGAAAGTGAAATTTCCTTCGAGGAATGGAAATAAACGTATTCTGTAATGAATTGGTTTTAAAGATTTAGGAAGTCTTACATTAGTTTCACCTCTAGAATATTCAGCAAAATTTGATTCTTCATCATTGCGAAACCAACAGTTGGACATAAAATTTCCAAACAGCCCCGCAAGAATCATCCCTGCAATCACCATCATGGTAAGAACGATAGCGAGTTTTCTGGGCACAAAACAGCCATGCCCATTGGTCAATCGGACGAACTCTTTCTTTTCATCTATTGTGAAACAAACTTCATTCTTCCCTCCGCTAGATGTCTCCATATCATTCCCTAAAAGAAAGAAAGAAATGCAAATAAGAGAATTAATGTCATTATTAAAATGCACGTATATAAATTTATTTTGAACTGTATATGTATTAAAAATGAATAACGTAAATACAGTGGAGTTCCGGTAATCCGAACACATTTAATCGCGCAGGTCCGGGAGGAAAATTTTATTTTATTTTATTTTATTAATTTATTTATTGTGGTGAAAATACGCAGCTCTGCATGGTTTTTTCTCCAGTCACAAATTGTAGCTTTGGCAACATTTAACTTTGTGGCCAATTTAGTCACACTCTCTCCGTTATCTAAACGCTTTAGAGTGTCTAGCTTATCTAAGGGTTCTATATTTACGCATACTCGGCGTAACAATCGGCTTTCGCATTGTAATGCGCAAATGCTCTACATAGAGGAAACAATGTTTGCATTAAGATAACAGCTGACAAACTGCTGACCGCTGCAGAGTGATCTATACAAAGATGATAATACCGTTAACGGAAAGATTTGTAACTGCTGTACGTATTGTACGTGGAAAAATAAAGGCATCAACTTTTTCCAACATTTTCCAACTTTTTCCAAAAACACTTTTCCAGAAAACAATTTTAACATGGAGCAGAATTCGCGCCCTTCTTTTAATATACCACACCTCACTAAGTATTCGGGACACGTTACGGAGGACCCCGATAGATTTTTTATGCTCTTTGACCATCTGGCACTATTAGATACATTCATGGAATGAACAGAAAAAGAAAGAACTATTACCTATGTACTTACAAGATGTAGCACTTGATTTAGTCCTACAGTTAAAGGCCCAGAATCAGTTAGACGCGCTTAATTATGAACAATTAAAAGACAAATTAGTTGCACTGAGTAGACCAAGATTACCGGCATACCGGGCGGAATTTGAAATTTTTCAAGTCCAACAAGGTGAAAACGAGCCAGTAGATGCTTATTTTCTCAGAAAATTAAGGGTCATTAGACAAGTTCTGCCTCAGGCCACCGAGGAGCAGAAAATAAATTATTTATCCTTAGGTTTAAAGAAAACTTTTTTGCAAAAGATAGCGTTAGAAACATTTACAACTGTTCACGCCTTACAAACGCATTTACACAACCTCGAGAAAGCAAATGACCTAATGAAGAAACGAGATTATGTGGAATTACAACAGGCATTCTATTCACTCTGCGATCAGAGTACACCAGTCAGCAGTTTACATTCATCAGCAATCGCTGGCGCTTCCTTCCCTGTGCATCATCAACAACTGACCTATCCAATATGTAACCCAACACCTAGTTGGAATCAATACCAGCAACCAGCTTCAGTTTTTCCTACACCCTCAGCACCACAGCTACAGGGTGCATCACAAAATCAGATAATTCCAAATCCTTCCCCCGAAGTTGCTAATCCGAATCCCCCTCCCGAACCCCCCGCGCCTAGCACATCTAGTAATTCCAGTGCAAACAATACATTAGATTTCACTAAATTAGCAAATCAAATGGCTGAACTATCTCTTCTTGTAGCTCAAAATGCCATTAAGAACTCACAATTTAGAAGAGGTGGACGTAATAATTATAGGTCGAAAAATACAAATAATGGAAATCAAAATCGGCAGAGAAATGGAAATAAGAACAATTCTAAAAATAATAATAAAAATAATAATAGTAATCCTAGGCCGGAAACAGTTACGGTATGCGGTACGTGCTATAAAAAAGGTCATTCTTCCAGTACATGTTATAAGAATAATCAGCAGGGAAACGCCTAAGAGGGCCCCAGGACAAACCCTCTCAAGAACATGTTCTGAGGGCCGAGAAACAGGAAATAAGTGAACAACAAAGATTGGCAAATACATCACTTTATGCAGTAGCTCCGTTATCAGATAGAAGGGAAGAATTTGAAGCTTAAAATATATAAAACGATAATCATGCCTGTTGTTCTGTATGGCTGCGAAACATGGTCACTTACTCTGAGGGAAGAACATAGACTGAAAGTATTTGAGAACAAGATCCTGAGAAGAATATTCGGACCCAAGAGGAACGAGAATGGGGAATGGCGGAAACTTCATAACGAGGAACTACATAGTTTATACGGTTTACCCAACATTGTTAGGGTCGTCAAGTCTAGGAGGCTTAGGTGGGCAGGCCATGTAGCTAGAATGGAAGAAAGTAGAAACGCTTTCAAAGTCTTGACTGGAAGACCCATAGGAAAACGACCATTAGGAAGACCTAGGCGCAGATGGGAGGATAATATTAAGATGGATCTCGCAGAGATAGGAATACAAAGTAGAAACTGGATGCAGTTAGCTAAGGATAGAAGTCAGTGGAGAGCTTTTGTGAACGCGGCATTGAACCTCCGGGTTCCATAGGCCATAGAGTTAGTTAGTTAGTTAGTTAGTTAGTTAGGGAGAACATTAAAATGTTAAATCAGGAACATAAATTATTAATTAATGTAACAATTAATAAAGAAAAGTATCCTGTAATCATAGACACTGGCAGTTCATTGAGTCTTTGGCCTAAAAATTGGCTTCCACCAAACACAAAATTGATTCCTTTTAGCACTAATCTACGAGGAATTGAGAATTCTGTCGTAAATTTACGCTATATAGCTTTGATTACATTTAGAATTGGCTCAACAACATTTTCTCATTATTTCAGAATTTTAGAGCATGGAGATTTTTTGCCTTTATTCGGTGAAGACATTCTAAATCGATTACAGACCAAAATTGACTTAAAGAATAACATGTTGTCAGTATACAAGAAACCAAGGCCTCCGCAGTATCCAATTGAAATTGATACCCAGGAAAAATTATCTGCTAACGCTATGCATACAATAAAACAGCACAAGTCGGCTGATGTTTTTACAACTCGGAAGGTTACCATACCAGCCAGGTCACATTTCTTTTTACCAATTAGTGTCAAGAATCGGCAAAAGAATAATAAATATTTTTTCATCTCTCCATTAGAAAATTTGCTGGACAAATACGGACTACAAACGTTGCCTACTAAGGTACCTAAGAATAATTTGACTTTATTGATATCAAATCCTACTAGTAGACCGGTAACGTTAGTAAAGAGCACCCCAATTGCTTACGTAGAAGAGAATCTTCAAGAAGTAGATTTACAGGGTAATTGTCAAGATAGTGGTCATGATGACGAAACTTTTTATAGATCAGAAAAAGAAATTCAGGATCGATTAGAAGAAACAAAATCATTTTTTGATATTAATTTGTTTGACATAAACCCGGATTTATCAGAAGAAAAAAAGAAAGCCGTACAAGATTTACTCTTTAAATACAGAGATGTTTTTTCCTACACACAGTAGTTGAGACCGCAAACGTCACGAACAGTGGTGCTAATTCCCTATGATAAAAATGATCTGTTTTATTAAGTTTTACAAATTTTATCCTATTTTGTGGTACAATTTATGGTGATTTTATTCAAATTATGGTGATTTTATACAATTTATGGTGATTTTATGATAATTTTATACAGTATTTGGTGATTTTTCTTATATTTCTAGTGATTTTTAGTGTTATCATCCAATAAAAATTATTGTAAAATATTTTTGGTAATATCCTTTGATATCTAAGTTGGTAACACTTGATGGAAACACACAAATGGTTGAGAATACAAAGTTAACTTCCTCAGCCTCTAAAGAAACTTGTTCCTTCCCTTTTCTTGTCCTTCCCTCAAGCGATGAAGAACAGGTGAATGAACTTGAAGAAACTACCTGGAAAGGGTGGGAGGAAGGAGACCCAGGTGCATGAAAGAATGCTAGGAATTCCTTTGTTCACGGAGTAGAGGTAGGACAAACCCCTCGTAGTAGTTAAGTCTCATTGAGACGAGTTATGCTTAATTGTTTACAATAGGTTTATTGTTGATAGGAATGTTATTAACCTTGCCGATATTTGTATACAATAGATGTTTTATTCTTTTATTATATTTTATTGATTGTTTATATTATTTTCTATTGTGGACAGGAATGTCGCTTAACCTTGACAATATTTGTATACAATAGATGTTTTTTGTAATTTCTAAGAAAAGCTTATGTTTGTTTGGGGGAAGAGGTAGAACACAGGTGTGCGTTAAAAGTTTTTATTGTGGACAGGATTGTCGCTTGTCCTTGACAATATTTGTATACAATAGATGTTTTGGAATTTCTAAGAAAAGCTTATGTTTGTTTGGGGGAAGAGGTAGAACACAGGTGTGCGTTAAAAGTTTTTATTGTGGACAGGAATGTCGCTTGTCCTTGACAATATTTGTATACAATAGATGTTTTGGAATTTCTAAGAAAAGCTTATGGTTGTTGGGGGATAGAACACAGGTGTGCGTTAAAAGTTTTTATTGTGGACAGGAATGTCGCTTGACCTTGAATAGTTACGTAGGCACAATTTTGTTTTGGAATTTCTAAGAAATGCTTATATTGTTTTGGGGGAGAAGTAGAACACAGGTGTGCGTTAAAAGTTTTTATTGTGGACAGGAATGTCGCTTACCCTTGAATAGTCACGTACGCATATTGAAGAATGTTTGGAGATTTCTGGAAAAGTGATTAAAAGGTAAATGACCGTGTATTTCATAGAATTTTTATTAATTCCAAGAATTTTACCTAATTCCAAGAATTTTATGTAATTCCAAGAATTTTATACGAAGATTACCGAAGATTGCCGAAGTTTTCCGAACGATGTTAAAATTTCCAGAACTTTCATGAACTTTTATGAAGATACACGAATGAATTAGTTTGGGCGTTATAAAAATTATTTAGTTTGGTGTTTGAATAGCATTAGTTAACATAAAAAGTAAAATAACTATGGAAAGTTTAATACAGTTACGTGAAATTGTTTTTGAGTGTTTGAAAATTAATTTAAAAATTTATAAGATGATATTATCATATATGGATGATACTGAAATATTTTCGGAGAAGGACATAAGATGTAAATGCGGTGTAAATAAAGTAGACACGAACTGTATAAAGAAAGCAATACATGAGTGGAAAACAAAAGATATTTTGCTATGTGCTGCTTGTAGTTATGGATATTTTAATGAAATGGAACATGAATGTTTATTTTTGGATGAAAACGTTATGAAATCACGAGTAAAGGATATTATGGAAAACATAGATGTGGAAGAAAATATATTTTATACGTATGCGAAATCACATTTTATCGGTTTGCTAACAAGAGAATCGTTTTATAACACATACTTTAAATTATTGAAAAGTGAAGTGTTTTTAAGTGATCTTGTGGATATTCTTCTTGATAAAGATAAAAGTAAAAGTGCTGAATAAAAACGAATATTTTATGCACATAAGAAAAGTTTTGGTCTTTGTGAAAAAAAACGCGTTTAAACATTTAACGTTTGTAAATATTTCATAAAAGAAGAAGAAACTTATTTACTAGCAACTATATTTGTATTACGGAAGAAATTAATTTTTGTGTGTGTGAAGTTTATACGAAACAATTTTTACAACACTTGATGTCAGGCAATGTTATTATTAAATATTTTAAGAAGAAATGTTGGAAACTAATACATGTTTAATATTTATCTTTATATTTATTTTCTTATATTATTTGATACACAGTTTTATTTCATATATTTGTATTATACTAATTTTTCATTTTAGTTTAATTCATCTTAAGAAAACATTTAAAGAATAAAATTATTACGAACTAAATATTGTTGCAGACAAGAACATATTTGAAGAAATGTATAATTAAAAACTTTGCGAGTGTTATAATACATAACACGAAAGAATAAATAATTAATATTTCAAAACATTTTAATACGCTCACACAAAGTGTTTGAATCATTTTATCAACTATTTTTAAAACGTTTACTCATTTTTATATATGTTTGAACTTTTAGTATGCTCACACGAAGTGTTCGAAACATTTTAACAACTTTTTTTATAACTTTCACACATAGTGTTTTGAATTTGCAAAAGCAAATGATCCAATTTAAAATAAATAACACAAAAGGATAAATATTTAATATTTCGAAACATTTAACAACTTTTTTTTTGAAACGTTCACACATAGTGTTCTGAATTTGCAAAAGCAAATGATCCAATTTAAAATAAATAACACGAAGGAATATATAAACGGAGTTTACGTAGAAATCATTTAATGGATTATACTCTTTGGGTATTTTTATGGACTTCTACAAGAAACATATCAATTAAAATTGCACAGCAAACGATCTAACTAAAGTTATATAGGAAAGGAAACATGAAAAAATTACATTAAGATTTATATGTAGTTAAAAATTATTTTGTGTAGAGTTTATATAGAGTTAGTAACACTGTTTTACAACTTAAGATTTTTTCCGCTAGAGTGCACTAGTTGTAAAGAAAGAACAAACGATTTTGATACTTTGTTTTAGTTGTTGAGAATATTTCCTTGTTAGAACACGTAATTTTTTTTCGTGGTGTTAAGAACCGTGTTTTGTGCAAGAATGAATTGTGCGTGTGATAAATCAAGTATTGATATTAATTGTATTAAATTAGCAATAATTAAATGGGTACCGAACAAAGTGTTACTTTGTGGAGCATGTTATTATAATTATTTATTCAAAAATGACATTAGACATATGTGTATGTTGAAAAGCAAAGAAGTGTTGGACTTGGAAGCTTGTAGTATTTTATTAAAAGAAGATACATGCAAAGAAATTAAGAAAATCTATATGGATTTACACAATATCCATAGTAAGAAAGACCATATTCTTACACAATGTATTTTTAATAATCTTTATGAAAGCATTTTATTTCATGTGATAATGTCTGATTCCGATTTTCCAAGACTTATATTTTTACATAAAGATGTTTTACACGGAGTGTACAAGAATACAAGTAAATAATTGGAACGTCGTAGGACGCATGCGCAGTCGTTAAAAGTTTGTGCGCATGCGCATTCGTTAAAAGTTTGTGCGCATGTGCAGACTTGTGATTGTGTACATTGGAACATTACTTAAGTTAACAGTATTCGTGAAGATGTGTAGTAAGCGAGTATCTGTTTCTGAGTATATCTCTCCAAGAGAGAGACAGATTGAGTGTGAAAAGCATCAGAAAATTATTTATCAACACCCATGGGATCCAGATATTCCTGAAGAAGAACAAGATAAAGTGAAAATACTATATCCTACGCAGGAAATAGAAGAATCGTTTAGAAGATTTTATCGATATGAAGATGAAATCCATTTTGAAAAAGTGATTCCTAATACACATATTGAAATTGAAGAATTAGACAATGTGAATTGTAAGTGCAATCGTTTTAAAATAAGTGATTTGTGTGTGAAAGAACTTTTTCAGAATTATCAGCTGAGTGAACCATTACTGTGCTTTCCTTGTTCAATAAGAATACCAGACGAAAAACTACATAAATGTTTGTTAATATTTAATAATAGTTTGAAAGAAACTGTGTGGGAATTTCTAATTCAGAAGAAAACTCGTGACATAGTGTTTGAACTTTACATACAGAAACACTTTAGTTCTTCGGATAAGAATTATAGAAGAAACAAAACTGTTTTAAATAGATTTAATTTAGCATATGAATCAGTTACATTTTCAGATTCATATATTTGTGATTTAGTTGAACTGTTTTTAAAGAAAGACAGAGATGTGTTTGCAAAACAAATTATGTACGTATGAATGTACTTTTCTTTCTGTGAATGAACTGTGTGTGCTGGAATGTATATCAAGATGGAAACCGGAATATAAACTTCTGTGCGACGGATGCTATCAAAACAGCCGTATTATAGATGAACATGAATGCATTGTTTTAGACCGTGAAATGTTGTGTTATAATGCATGGCGTGTTATGGTGCAATCAGATACGCTTGATGAACTGTACAAAGTCTTTTCATCGTATCATGAGACTGAAATTGACGATTGGACATTTGATTATGCTTTATTTAATATTTTATTAAAGAAAAACTACATCAATTTAATTTTAGAATTTCTCTTGAAAAAAGATTTTACTTATAATTTTTAATTCATTTCTTTGTTTGTGATAGTGAAATAACTAAATGAAGTGAAAGTTATATATTGAAAATATATATTACAATTTTTATTATCAATAACATTTACTTGAATTCAAAATTAAAATAACTTATTTTATTTACTATTCATAATATATATGATGCTTTAATACATTTTTATTTGATCATACATACATATCTTTATTACATTTTTTTATTTGATATATATGTAATCACTTTATCTTATATGGAAAAAAAATAAATATTATATGAATAAAAATATTTTAGCGTTGTTGATTTCTTTAAAATCATTTAGTTTATAATTTTTATATCCAGATACGCTTATTATATAATTTTATATCCAGATAAGTTTACTATGTAATTTCGTATTCAGATACATTTATTTTGTAGTCTCGTCCCCAGGTATATTCAGTTTGTAATCTCGTACCCAGACACATTCAATTTGTATTCTCGCACCAAGGTGCATTCAATTTGTAATCTCGCACCCAGGTGCATTCAGTTTGAAATCTCGTACCCAGACGCATTTAGTTTGTAATTTCGTACGCAATTGCATTAAGAAAAATTTTGTATCCATACGCGTTAGAATCTTGTGTTTATCACATGTTGAATTAATAATTATTATAACTTGTAACTTAAACGATAATCAAATATTAATTTCATGAAATAAATGTTTTTCAAGCGTATAACTAACAACAACATATATAACAGAAACAATTTATTAAGAAGTTGACAGCGTAGCTGTTCTACCGAGTATGCTTTGGCATACGAATCAATAAATAATTAATATTTTTGAACATTTTAGTATGCTCACACGAAGTGTTCGAATCATTTTAACAACTATTTTTAAAACGTTCACACATAGTGTTCTGAATTTGCAAAAGCAAATGATCCAATTTAAAATAAATAATACGAATCAATAAATAATTAATATTTTGATCATCTTTAGTATGCTCACACGAAGTGTTCGAATAATTTATTACGAGAGGTTAAATAAATAATGAGATTTCGTAGAAAACAATTCATTAAAAGATACGAAAGAAAAAATAATATTTTTCCAACAGTGTTGTTCCTACAAAAAGCATAACTATTAAAATTACGTAGCATACACTAAGAACAGAAAAAAAAATAAATAAAATAAAATCAACTTAGTTATTTAGTTAATTAATTAAAATATAAAGAGAATGGAAAATAATTAGTAGCAAACAGAGACAACAAAAGAAAAGAAAGAAAATAAAATCAGGTTAGTTATCTAGTTAGTTAGTTAAAATATAAAGAGCATAAAAAGAATTAGTTGCAATCAAAAACAATAGAAGAAAGAAAACATTTTAACAACTATTTTTGAAACGTTTACTCATTTTTATATATGTTTGAACTTTTAGTACGCTCACACGAAGTGTTCGAGTTATTTATTACGAGAGTTTAAATAAATAAGGAGTTTTCGTAAAAAGCGATTCATTAAAAGATACGAAAGAAAAATAATTAATATTTTTTCAACAGTATTGTTCCTACAAGGAGCGTAACAATTAAAATTACCTGGCAAACACAAACAAGAGAACAACAATATAAGCAATGATATACCTACTGACTGAAAAATATTACTTAAAGAAAAAAGTATTGTTTAATATAAGAAAGTTTGCTTTGAAAGAAATGTTACATTAAGAAATATTCAAAAGGATTATTATAGGTATTATAATTTTAGCGGGGAAATTTTCAGTTTAGTTTATCGGCAACTGACAACGATACTTACCGTTTTCATTTATTGTGACTTTCCCCTAAAACATTTACATTAATGAGAAAAAAAGTCATATTTTATGATTTGACATACATTATAAGGTAAATATTTAATTTGTACAGTATAAACAACACGCATATTTTCATCTTATTTATTTATGTATTGTATAGTTTATGATATATAACGGAAAGGATATAAAAATATGTTTGACGTGATGTTTACTATCCAATATATACGCATATCAATACATATATTTACTATACTTAAATATAAAATATAAAAGGTACAAATATATGTATGGCGCAAGAAATGAACCGATACAAACTGCTAGGGTGTATATGTACAATGATGTACTAATACTTTATTATACTCACAGAACTTCTATACTTTATTAGATACTAATATATATTGTTCATACCAATACTAAATGATATCTTGTATGTATGCTTTACGTGATATGCTTTATTAGGTAGGGTTTAAAAATGTATGAATATGAAATGGTTGACTTCATATATACCTACCAATTCTATTTGCTAAACATAAATAAAATCAAAGTAAACTATATGGTAGACATTAGGCATACCACTCACTGCATGTCAATGCATGTATTATGTAGGGAACCCGATGTTTTTATTTTTTAACATTATAAGAAGTGTATATTGTGAATGCTATTTTTTCTTATACAATTTTATAGTAAGTATAACATATTAGGCATTTTTGTTGACACCCAATGCTTTTACTATTCACTATGTATGTATGTATATACAATACTCTATCACTTAGAATTCCTTTACATTTGACATTTGTCACATTTACTACGCATTAATCAGCATCTATGATTCCATACACAGAGCATGACATTAAGAGAAGATAGTCTTTAATATACAATATGTAATTGATAATGATAATGTATCATTTATGTAGAAAAGTTGGCAATACTAATTATTATTTGTTTGCCAATCGGATGCATAGCACTAGTGTGACATGGCATTGCACAGCCATAAGAAATTTGCGCGCGTTGTTATACGCGGATGCCGCACGCGGGGCCGAGCGAGTACGGTTTTACGTTAATGCCCTCGCCGGACGCACGCGGTACCGGTTAGTACGGTTTTACGATTATATTTGCGCCGGCTGCATGCGGCGCCGGTGAGTACGGTTTCACGATTATACCCACGCCGGGCGCACGCGGGACCGGTGAGTAGGGTTTTACGTTTATATCCGTGCCAGAAATATACATGCATGTGTGGAAAAATGGATTTATATTATTATGTGGATGATAATCGTAATCGTAAATTGTAATGTTTACTTGTTATACGCACATCTATACATTTAACTCCTGTAACCCGTATATGGTTTACACTGATGTTTCCAATCTTACTTACAAACATTAGAATATGTAATGTGAAAAATATTACTGTAGGAATTAACATTTTGTGCCAATTCTACTCACTCGATCTATTTTTAAGTATGACCACATTTGAACATAATACTACTCACTCGACTCATTTTTAAGTATGACCACATTGAACATAATACTACTCACTCGACTCATTTTTAATTTTGAAATTAATATTTTTAATTCATATTAGTGACTTCATTGTAAATATAGGAATTAACAGGTTCATTGAAATATGTTTATTTTTTACTAGTTATATTCTTATAAAATATGACCCTATATTCTTTAAGTATTATGTTATATACATTTTCTTTTGCTTGTTTATACTGAAAAGAAAATGTCAACTTTGCTCGTACTATATATGTTTATCACTTTGTTTTAATAATTACTATTGTGCTGCCAAAATGTCTTGAGCCGTGGCAAAAAAATGTAGACTAACGCTCACACCCTCACACACCCACGCGTTGAGCGAATAAGAGTTTAGCTGTTGCTAAGCGAAAGAAAGCGAGTGGAATTCCTTCAACCAATAGCAGCGCTTGCAACGGAAGACTATTTTTTAGACTATTTATAGACCATTTTTGCTCTCAAAGCTTTATAATAAAGGTTCAGATTCCTATTGATGTAATATACTATTAGTATGTTTTATCTCACTCATATTAATTAATTGATTAACTGTGGAATAGAAAAAATAGAAGAAGTTACGCATGGCGTAAGTCTGGACATGTCACGCAATATTATCTTGTGTGTAGAGAAGATATTTAATATAACATATTCTCATATTAAGTTGGTATTCTTTTTTGAAATAAATTTGTGATCATTTTTGCACTGCACGTACAGTACAAATGATTCTTACACGGTTCCCAAAACAAAGTCCACTGTTAATGTAGCTCTTTCTCTTTCTATCTATTTATCTATCTATGTATTTTATGACGTATTTGCTTGTATTTGAGTATCTGTAGCTTGTTTTTAATCTATCTATGTATTTGATGACGTATCTGCATGTTTTTCGAGTATCTGTAGCTTGTTTTTTGCTCTATCTTTATGTATTTTATGGAGTATCTCCATGTTTTGAGTATCTGTAGCTTGTTTTTACTCTCTTTATGAATTTTACTAACTATCTACAAGTTTGAGTATCTGTATCTTGTTTTACTCTATCTATGTATTTGATGATGTATCTGCATGTTTTGAGTATCTGTACCTTGTTTTACTCTATCTATGTATTTGATGCCGTATCTGCATGTTTTTCGAGTACCTGTAGCTTGTTTTTACTCTCTTTATGAATTTTACTGAATATCTACAAGTTTGAGTATCTGTAGCTTGTTTTTAATCTATTTATGTATTTTATGCCGTATCTGCATGTTTTTCGAGTATCTGTAGCTTGTTTTTACTCTCTTTATGAATTTTACTGATTATCTACAAGTTTGAGTATCTGTAGCTTGTTTGTTGTCATCCTTTCTGATTGTTTTTAAGTATCTACACGTCCCTCTCTTTATCTCTCTCTTTCTCTCTTTTGCACGTATCCTCTGTATGTGTTTTTATCTATTTATGTATTTGATGACGTATCTGCTTGTTTTGAGTATCTGTAGCTTGTTTTACTCTTATCTATGTATTTGATGATGTATCTCCATGTTTTGAGTATCTGTAGCTTGTTTTTAATCTATCTATGTATTTTATGCCGTATCTGCATGTTTTTCGAGTATCTGTAACTTGTTTTTACTCTCTCTCTTTATGTATTTTATGGAGTATCTGCTTGTTTTGAGTATCTGTAGCTTGTTTTTACTCTCTCTTTATGTATTTTATGGAGTATCTGCATGTTTTTGAGTATCTGTATCTTGTTTTTTACTCTCTTTATGAATTTTACTGACTATCTGCAAGTTTGAGTATCTGTAGCTTGTTTTTAATCTATCTATGTATTTATGACGTATCTGCTTGTATTTTATGGCGTATCTGCTTGTATTTGAGTATCTGTAGCTTGTTTTTACTCTCTCTTTATGTATTTTATGGAGTATCTGCATGTTTTTGAGTATCTGTATCTTGTTTTTTACTCTCTTTATGAATTTTACTGACTATCTGCAAGTTTGAGTATCTGTAGCTTGTTTTTAATCTATCTATGTATTTATGACGTATCTGCTTGTATTTTATGGCGTATCTGCTTGTATTTGAGTATCTCTGATTAAAAACTAAGAAAGTACTTTTTAGTCTTACTGTAGAATGGAAATATCGTAAACTTGCTAAGCGTAATCGTAATTTTGAATACCCATGACGTTTGCCTTCTCTTTTGTATAACACAAGTTTGTATCCAAGGAAGATCCCCTAAAAAATTTTACGGTAAACTATAATATGTTTCTTAGATTTTGAACTGATTACGGCTTTGCTGTAATACCAAAGAATTTATTTCTCACTACAGTTGATAAATATAACATAAATAAAGACATTCTATAACACAATATATCACATAGATTTTAACTATGCGGTATGAAATCTGGAACATCACAATTTTTCTATACTAATTTATATTTTAACCGCGAAATCTATTTTAATTGCTTTCACATCTACTGGCTAAGTCTTTCTTCAAAATCTATTTTCGGGTATAGGACATGAGTACCTCATTTCCCTATATTTCAGAACAATATACATGATTTTAAGCTTGACATTCTTCACCAAAAGATTTTGAAGTGAATAAATAATAAGTCAAGTTTCATGTTTTTAGATTCCATCTACTTCTTTTGGTCTTTTCATTAGATTGATTTAGTGCTATACTGTTTCCTTATAGTACATGTGTTCTTTTCACCATGTAGACTTCAGTGATAGACTGTTTTCTTATGGAGAATGTCTCATTTATTATCCTTCATGAAGAATTAGTGGTAGAATGCTTACTTATGATACATGATGACTCAGTGATACAGTACTTCCTTGCACTAATTGAGGTCCCTGATTGAATTTTGAATGTACTGATTTAGTAATAAACTGATTCCTTATATTACATGATTCCTTATATAACTTGAGACTGCATCATTAATCTTCAACGTGTTCATTTTAATACCCATGACGGCTTAGTGGTACAATGTTTCCTTATGATACTTGAGGTCTCTCCATTAAATTAAGTCAGTGATAGACTGATTTCTTATGCTACAAAGTACCTTACTCATTTAATTTTTATAACACTCACTCAGTGGAAGTGTATTTTACTTCTATATGTTCTTACTCATTATCTTTTAGCCCGAATAATACAAACAAACCCCCCAAAATTCATTGCATCAATCACAAAAGTTCCTGAATGATTTCTATTCATACTCAAATGGTTCTACTTTGTATGCCTATTTCAGCAAGATACATCTTCCCTAGGTCTTCCTAACGGTTGTTTTCCTCTTTTTATTATGACCCTAACAATGTCTGGTAAACGGAATCTAAAAATAATAAGGTTTTTGGTATTTTATTCCTGAAGAATTGCTAAGCTACTTGGTATATTTCTTGAATTAATACTACAGTAATTCACGTAGTATATTCGTTATCGTTTTGGCTTATGTTGCACCCCGCTTACGGTTTTGCTCTCTCAAAATTTGTAAAAGTTTGAATAAAGTTTTCCAGGTTTTTTCTTTATTTATTCATTTGAAGCAAATGCCGGGATGGTACCTTACTTATAACTTGTACTCCTCCTTATTCCTTTTCACCGATAATGTACTCCCTAAAGAATATTATCCTTCAAACCCATCAGTTTCAATACTCAAACTCATCAGTTTCAATCCTAACTAATACTTTTTATTCAAATTGTGTTTTATCTGTAATATACATTCTGTAATATACACTCTCTCAAGGTGTCAAATTTTCTCAACTTTTTCGTTCTACAAGCACCATTAAAAGATTTTCCGTTGTTTCAGAAATTATCATTCTTCTTTACAACCACATTTTTAAAATAACGTTAAAAGATGGATATTTTTACAAAGAATGTCATAATGTAAGTAATTTAATCATTGATTAATCATTTGCTTTGAACCAACCGATTGATTGATTGAAGATAGTATTTTTCAAAAACCAGCACATGATTCTCTATAAAATTTAATGAATCACAAGCTATAGCACTAATTCATTTCAATGGACTTCTCCATGATACTTTAACTAAAATTCTATACCGATCCAAAGAATATTTATTGCTCAAGCATATGGAATATCGACCATATTTTTACTTAATTAATATAGAAAGAGAAAAATAATAGACTGACATGAAATATTCATGTAGTTGGACACAATGATTCGATTCCAGTTTGATGCAAGCAGTCCCAGTGGGAGGCACTCGGTCAAAAAAGTGTACAATACTTTTAAGGCCATCCACCTTGAATGAATTTTTCTTGGATTTTCCTCATCCACACCAGTTAAATGCGTTGTTGATACCTAACTTATAGTTTTTAGATCGTTTCCCGGATTGTGTCCTCGTTGAACAACATTACCCCTCAAACGTGAAGTGGTAAATGGTCTTAGATGTTAAAAGACCAAAATCTAAATCATAATCTTAATCCTATTCGATTCCAATTTTCGCAAATCAATCTCAAAACGAAAGAATCACATAAGATTTTTCAATAATGCCATAAGTCTTACAGGACACCGTGTGATTTGTATATTTCAAGTTCAACTAAATATTTTTATTCTTCATTTCTAATAGCAATATAAATCTGAAAGACACTGTTAGAATTTTTTTTTTTTGCTATGATATTATAAAAACAAAAATACATTGGAAAGCGCAGACAATTCATAGCAAAAGATAACCTTCAAATCTTATAGACATTCAGAATTCCTTCCTTCCTTCCTAACAGTATTTTATACTTAAAAGGTTATTCCCACCACTTTCGCTTTCTTCGAAAGAATCCCACATCCCAAAACCAGACCCTCTTTTCTTAGAAAAATACCCAAACAGTGAAAAACCCCGCTCAAGGGGCGGTGAAGGCAGAGGAGGGAACGAGAGGTTACCGTATTCAACTAAAACTTGTTTTCTCAAGTGATTATGAGTGTGTGAAGTGGCCTTCACCTTAAATTATAAATGGGGAAACGTTTCTGAATCTTTCCATGTTAGCAAATGTAAACAAAGAATATTTTTCAGTTAATTTACTCATCACCAATTTCAGGATTTGTTTTTTCCATTAAATTTTTAGTCATCTTAGCAGCTTCAATAACCGTACAAGTCCCATACGGTTACAATAAATATAATAATGATAATAATAATAATAATAATAATAATAATAATAATAATAATAATAATAATAATAATTGGCCAAGTAACTAGTGTATGTGCATTTGGTACACGTGGTTCTGGCTTTGATATTTGGCAAGAAAGCACAAAATTATTTTTTCTGTCATTTACTTTCCTTAATCAATAGTCTAGTTTAGCCTAAAGACCGTAACTGTTAAATAAAATAATAATAATAATAATAATAATAATAATAATAATAATAATAATAATAATAATAATAATAATAAATCTTCTTCATATCCACATTTGACAACGATAATTTTGAGTTTGATTGTTTATGTGGTTCGGATATCAACTTATTCTGTAGATTCATGTCTCAAATAGGATTGAAATTTTAAAAAATAAAAAACAATTCAAATTGAGCTGATTGAAATCAGATAATAAGTTGCAGGTTCATGTCTCATAAAGTCTTTTTTGCTGAAAACAATATTTTAAAATAACTCACACACACATATTAAAAGGGGAAAAGAATGATTCACATTTTCTTGAAATAAAAACATCAAATTTTCAATATAATTAATTTTAAACTAGAAATCACTTTATTTTTTACTATTTACAAATCTTGATTTCTATGTACACTTTTTTTCACTTTTTCTTTTCATTGTCTACAGTTTTTTATAATTTTCCCATCCGTCGTTCTAATGCTATAAATTTAAGAACAGCACCATATTGAATAGTATTATTTTCTTTATTTACGTATTTAGAAAAAATACGGAAAAGTTCTTGCGTATCACTTTTGGTTAGTTTGACATAATTGATCTGCTTCTGCGAGTTCTTGTTCTCCTCCTTCATTCTTTTTCTCCTTTCTTCTTCTTCTTCGTCCTCCTCTCTTTCCTTCCTTTTTCTGCTTTCTTCCATTTCTGATGTTAGGTCCACAAGTGGAATGTCTCTACCCTCTGCCATCCTGCAAAATAACAGAAACAAAATTATCAGTAATTGAAATTTACAAATCTACTTATTTTAACTTAAGTATCCTTATGGCTAATCATTTATCACAAAAGAGGTAAATTTATATCTTCTGAAAATCAGAACTCAACATTTTTAGCAATACCATGCTCTCTAATACTATTAATTTTTTGATCTTTTAAGTCAACAAATTTTCAAGACTAAACTTCCGTTCTACAAATTAAAAGTCTATGTAAGTTTAATTTCATATATCGGTCTTGTAATATGAAGTTATCGTAAGGACCGTTGCCTTAATCATCTCAAGTATCATTCTTAATGGTCTTTGGAATAAAATATGCGTTAATTTACATATATTTATACCTTAAGAAAATAATCAAGTCAGTTGGACAGTACAATCAAATTATTTCGTTATGAAAAACAAGCACAATTCTTCCTTATTCCACAGGTTATTTTCAAGTGTTTTATCCTAGCTTAGAATAATAACTAAAATTTAGTAAATTCAAATGATTTTTGGGTGGGTTTTTGGTGATTCAGTGATACAGGGTTCACCTCTGGTGCTTGGGGTCCTGGTTTAATCTTAGCGTCTGCGAATTATTTCAACATTTTATAACAAACATTAAGTTTGGATTTATTTTTTATAAATTGTGGTGGACAAACACCATGTACTTTGCTTTTGTTGGGGTTTTATATACTTTTATGTGGTTTCTTTTTTGTAAAGTGATGGTTCAACAAATTACAGTTTCCTTTAGCGTAGCGGTATAACCATCAGACGTAAAACTCAGTTATCGATCATATTAGATAACCCATCAGTACAGTGAATCATATTGGGTTGCCTAACATGTAGGGATTATAGAAACATTTTTCTTTACGGATTATTCTCTCTCCGAGAGATGTCATCCCTCAAGGGGACAATAAGTTTAGATGTCCAACTCTATATTTTAATTTCGAAATTCTTTTCTATACCCACATGTAATGATATATACACTTTTCCACGATATATACTGTCAAATCATTTAATCGAAAGGCAAGGCAAGGCAACATATGTCAAGATACCCTTTATTGAATTGTGTACATGTCATGAGACGTAACGGTATAACATAATCTTAGATGATAAAAAGTTCGGGAAATCTTGTGTTCTGTAAAGGAATTTAACCATTGTTTATATTTCAAACTATATTCCTAATTCAATAAGAATAATAATATGAATAAGGATGACGCAAAAATCAATGGTAAAGCCTTCGTTTCTGATGCATGGATTACTTGATTTATGTTGTCAGTTTAGATCTGCCGCAAACATCATACTTCTACATTTTCTCGTGGGGAACCCTTTCTACTTTCATTATAATTTAATCTAATATAATGGTGCGAAACTAAAAATTTCATTTTCTCCCAATAACATTACTAAAATGTTTGGGAAATAATTACTTATGAAAAAAATACGTAAATCAGTCGATCAAATTAAGAATACGATATCATATTATAAAACAACAAGCAATCCAAATCTGTTTAGCAATCAGTTCTATTTTAGAAAAAGTGTGAAATAATATTCTTAAAAGTTTTCTTATTATCGTTAATAAGTATCGATTTATTCAAGTAACTAACTAACTAACTAACTAACTCTATGGTCTATGAAACCCGGAGGCCACGTTCACAAAAGCTCTCCACTGACTTCTATCCTTAGATAATTACATCCAATTTCTACTTTGTATGCCTATCTCTGCGAGATCCATCCTCCCATCTGTGCCTAGGTCTTCCTGATGGCCGTTTTCCTCTTTTATTACAACTATATTACATAACATACGCCCTCCTAGACTTGACGACCCTAATCATGTTTAATAAACAATCTAATAAATTAGGTTATGAAGTTTCCACCATTTCCCTTCCTCTTGTGTCCGAATATTCGTCTCAGGATCTTGTACTGAAATACTTTTAGTTTATGTTCTTTTCTCAGAGTAAGCGATCATGTTTTGCAACCATACAAAACAACGCAAGCATAATTAACGTTTTATATATTTTAAGCTTCAACAGAATTTGCGACAACAAGAGATTTTGAACCGTATAGTAACACGAATTCCCTGGTTTTAGTTAACATTTAATTTCTCCGTGAATTTGATATTTCCTCTGTTAATACTGATCTTAAATATTTGAAACTATCCACTTTATCAAAAGTATTATTTAATATTTTAACGTCTCTATAAAATGCAGTATTACGGTCCCAACGCACTTTTGTGTATTTACTTTTCTCTGCATTTATTTCTAAAGCCATGTCCCTGCAAGCATTTCATAAGATCTCTGCATTTATTTCTAATGTTCTCCTATCATCCCCTATTAAATTTACATCATCAGTATATACCATAACTGGTAAATACCGTTTAACTCTATTCAACAATCTAATTATTCTATCAATATATGGAAAAAACACCAACAGGAAGACCAAATATAAAAAAGAAAAATCGATTAATCTACCATGAATAATTCATTACTATTTCTGATAAATTCACTAAATATTATGATATATTTTGTTCAAACAACCTAGTAATCACATACAGGATCTAACATCTACCATTTTTCACAAAATAATATAAAGATTTCTTTCATTCAGAACAAATAAATGCTCAAATCTTGGTCCATCATACACACAAACAACTATCACTTTATATCTTTCCGCAAATAGTACGATTACTGAAGGAAATATTGTACAAACGTGTTAAAATAGATGTAGTTCTGACCTATAATTCAAAACTCAATCTTAATCTTCTGTAAAACATTCCATAAAATTTCATCGTAACTTCTTAGTTATCGTGCACCCCTTTGCCGTGAAAGAGCAGTGTTCAATTCCCGGCGGGAGCTCATGTAGTTCAGATTCGATGTTAATCACTAGGACCCCGTCACATATAGCCTAGTTATTGCACAAAAATCGTACTTAGTTATTGTACTTGTTGTTAACATAAAAAAAATCCTAACGTGGTTCACGAGAAAAAGTTAGATTTCACTTGAGGTCCCCGTCTCATATAGTCTAGTTGTGAAAAGGCTATTAATTCGATAACTCGATATTTTTTATAAATATGTTCGTATATAAAACATGGTTTAATAATACACCATTTGTCTTCCGATCAGTCCAAATATGAAATATCAATTCAACTAATACGAAAAAGCTCAGCATTAATTTCATTTCATAGCTAAAAACATGGATTTGGTGTCTACTGTTTGTAATTTACGTTTTCCTCATGCTTGTTACGCTTTCCTAAGTGGGGAAAAAAATCAACTGGAAGCCTTTAAAATGTAGATGTGGAGAAAAATGGTAAGAATTATTTAGGTAAAGCAGAAAAAGAAATAACAGGTTGTTAGAAGTGTTGGGTAAGAAAAAAACATTTTTTTAGACATTATTAGGAAGAAAAATTCGTTATGACATTGCCTAAGAAAAGAATCTTTCATGAGTGATATCCTAGAGGGTATAATAACGGAAAAAGAGGGAAAGGGTTAATATTAAAACTAAAAGATCGCACGCAAAAAAACAAAAAAGGTTAGCGGTGGAGCATAGAAGCTTCTCAGCTGTGGCCTACCAATAAAGGCAAAATACCTATGATAACGACAAATGTTTGTTTTCAATTAAACTTTAAAAGCAATATGTATTCTAGATACGGTTAATAACCAACTAATAATATTGATTTCATTCTGTGGTCTTCCATGAAAAAATAAACATATGTATGTCTTCAACATTACATATTATATAATGATAATAAGAAATATATTATTTTTCTTACCTGGTAATTCTTTCTGAAGCGTGGTTCAAACTCCTGGAAATGGTATAATCTAAAAAAGAAAGAAAAAATGAATTACTATATTTCAATTGTTTCTATTACAAAAATAATCAGTGCTAAGAAAAATCAAATGAATATTTATTATAAAATTAATCCTTTCCGAAAATGAAGAAATTTTTCATTCCAATGAGTTAAGTCTAAGAAATTAAAAACAAAATCCAATTATTTCTCAAAATGCCATGTTTTCAGGATACTATAAGTTAGCTTGCATGTATTTGATAAAATAAATGTAATATAAACAAAAAGAAGATAATGATTTCCAAATGAATTCATACAATCAACAAGAATTACTCTAAGATAATTTTCCAATAATAATAATATTAAAAATGTTTCATATCTTGTAATCAAATAATGAAAATGATTTTTTATCTGAATATATTTAAGAAGACAGAAGTCCACTTACCTTTTCAAATATAAGAACAAATGAAGTAGCGCCGATAAAAAATAAACAACTTCGAAGCAAGAACACCGTCACAATCTATCCAACTAACTTAAAATGACAAAAATCTTCAAAATTCAGTTTTTATATTGATCAGAAGAAACCCACGCCAATTTTCACAATTCCATACAACAATAATAAAAAAAGGTTCCTCTAAAAAGATTGTAAACCACTTTTTTTTTCTCTCTCTCTCTCTCTTTCTCTCTCTCTCTCTCTCTGGAATTCTATATGGACGATAACCCTCATAGCAATAACGGAATGGATACAAACATTTAAAAAAGAAAAAGAAAAAAGAAGCAATTCTACCTTCCCTCTTACTCCGAGGGTAAGAAATCCTGTCCTTCAAACTGCAATAAGACGTCCAATAGTCTACCATCGGCTTTTATACATTCTGTGAGTATTTTTCTCTCATTATATAATTAGTATATGTGTAACTAAAGTTCATTAAAGTATGGCAATTAATTATGTTCTAAGAACCTCACCAAGTATGTATTTTTAATCAATTTCATAACAAACATTGTATTGCATTTACTGTACACATAACATACATGTCCATGCATTCAACACTTATTTTTCCTTACATCATGCTTGCCTTTAATACATGTGGTCCTAAGTTCATTTTCAATAGTGTATGTATCGTTTCCAATTCGTTTCCCGGCGAGAGCCTTTGGCGTGGAAGACCCGGGTTCAATTCCCGGTGGAGGTATATAGTTTGGATTCTACGATAAAACTGTAGGTTCACGTCTCATATAGCTGTGCTCCTAAAAGATACACTAATCTAAAATCAACACAACTCAACTCAATTCCTGACGGAAGCCTTTGGCATAAAAACCGGGTTCAATTCCCGGTGGAGGTATATAGTTTGGATTCTACGATAAAACTGTAGGTTCATGTCTCATATAACCTCGTTGTTAAAAGACACACTAATCTAAAAATCAACACAAATCAAATCTAGTTATAAAAATTCTGTCCCAAATCGTGTTATACGAAACACAATTAATATAATTAATAATGGTACAAACTAGTTCAATGGTAGAGCATCTTCCTCTGCTGTTGGATTTTCTCATGTCAAGCTTGGCCATATCATTTTTTTTTTAGTGTTCTTATAACAAAAAAGTATATTCTATAAATTGATTTAATCACCATCAAGTTCATAAGTCTTCTTAAAGTTCCTCGTTTCCTCCCACTTCCTCATTCCGCTATTTTATTTTTTCATAAAGGAAATATTACGACAAAAATGAATTCATATAAATTAGTCTAACAGAATAATTCTCTGACAATAAATTTAATAAATTCATATAGTCTTAGTGGTAAAGAGTTCTCTAGTATATGAGGTTCTTGGTTTATTTCCTCGTCAAAACCATTTTACTAAACTCAACATAAACAAGTGTCAAACATTATTATCTAAATAAAGATTCCTCTCACTTTCTAAGGGCTAGTACCACAGTAAAAAAGTCTTGTTCTCTGTTAGCTGGGAAATCCTAGGTCACACAAATTATTTAAACATTTTCTAAGTATTTAGTGTATTGCTGCTACAATCCATATCTCCACTGCTTGAGATATCTTGGTTCGATTTCCAATCAAGTAAATTTGTAGTGAGCAAACACCTTGCTCATGAGTTTTCCTCTCACTTTCTTCATTCCAACATTTTACTTATCATAAGGGGATTGTTATGATATGATTGTTATAAGATAACCTAAGTGATATAACCATACGACACAATATTTACAAATCATGAAATGATTTCATCATACATCATGGCCATTACATAATGCATATACATTTTTTAATCGTAGGAGTTAATATTCATTCATTCACAATAACAATTTTTGTAAACAGGTCTTTCCGCCAAAACAAGTTTGGGCAACTCAGTTCACCCTCCGTCCCTTCCACCTTTGCGTTCAATATGGGATCCGGCGCCTCTCTTTCTTTTTCCAGCAGTCATAAACAATAAAAGAAAGAATGTTTCGTTTCAATACAATCTTTACAAAAACTTGAGGAAAACAAATTCATGTAACAACCTAACTGTTACGTAAAAGGGGAACAATACATAAAGCTTTTCCAAGTTCAATGTCAACTTCGGGTTTTATTTTCTCTTTTTTTTTTTCTGTAAGGGAATAAAAAATTTCTTGAAGGACATTCACATTCCTAGAATGCAATCTTCACAAAGCTCTCTAAAAAAGTAGACAATAATCCCTAACAGTTTCTTTTTTAACAGTAACTAAATTGCACAATTGTGTTCCAAAAATCTTTTTGAGGGGGACTCTGGTATCTATGTGAAGGTCACTCTGTAATTAAATCTGATGGTTGTATCTAACGGTCAATCCTAATTTTTTTCACAGCTCCTTTCGGGTGAAGGACGATATCACGTCATAAATACCTACACAGAATCACAGGTGTATCCTCCAACAAAGATGGGTAAATCTTCAAAGAATTCATCAAAGAATTCGTATATAGCCAATAATAAAGCCTTATTTTCAACTTAGCCTTCCATCAAGTCGTAGACTGCTCCAGGCTTCATTTCTGAGAATTCAGGTGTCAAGGATTTTTCCAACATCGTTTCACATATTGTCAATAATAAATGATCAAACAACGTACCAAAAACATCAATAAAGTTTTATTTTTTCAAGATAACCTTCAGTCAAATTGTATTTTCTACGAATTTCAACTTTCACAGCCATAAATTGTCAATAAACAGGGCCGCAACTAAGGGGGGGCAGAGGGGGCACGTGCCCCGGGCGCGTGGTTGGAGGGGGCGCCAGAAAGAAAATAGTATATCAATTGTTTTAAAAATCGCACCCTTTCCCTTGAGAAACTTATTCTAGAGGTTAAAAGAAATCAAAAGTTTACTTGGCCTTTTCCATGGGACCTCTTTTAGAGAGAGAGAGAGAGAGTCTCATCTAAATAGGTGTAATGTCATACATTAAAAACCTAATATTGCATACATTTGTTCCCTTGGGCGACCACAGAGAATCCGCCTCCCTTTCCTTTTCCTACCACAAGGAGCTGTTTGTCTGTATAATTCCATTGAGTTGAGTTGATTTTAAGTTTAACGTCCCTTTCAGCAGCAAGGCTATATGAGACGTGGACCTACTGATTAACGTGGAATCCGAACCACATGAGCTCCCGCCAGGAATCGAACCCGGGTCTCCCACGCCAAAGGCGCGTACGCTAACCGCTTAGCCACGAAGAAGCTCTAAGTTTAAAACGCTGTTATCAATAGGGGCGGGGGCGAAAAGTTACCGATTTTTGTTGCTTGCTGGTGGTTGAAGAGTTTAGCTCAGACGCGCCCCTGTAATGTTACGCAATTGCTGTAATGTTTTTAAGTTAGAGGGCAGTTTTGTGGCGGAAAAGATAAGTTACACGCCTCGGTGTACTTAATTGTTTCTTGTACGCCTACCAAGGGATTTTGCGAGTGAAGGGTGTATGAAGTTTTATCTATTAGTTTTGCTTGAAAGCTTTTCGAGGCATTTTGAATTGTTATCTATCAGTCCAACTTATGCTTTATTATGCTTTATTGTTAATTTCAATCATTGTTTTACATTAATCGTGTATGATGTATAATATCTATTATATAAAAGAGAACGCACAAATCCTTTGTTAGCTCATCACGCTAATACGGCTGAACCAATTTCTTTCATTTTTGGGGGGTTATTAGGATTTGGACCCTAGATGGTTTTTATCATATCACTTTAATTTTTAATTACCAGTGTCTTGAGATAATTGACCATTCAAGTGTCCATAACGTACAAATCCTTTGTTAGTTCATCATAGGTATAAAAATAAACGTATTTATATGCAACCCGCATGACCGTGTCACTCGGCGGGTTAACATAAATGACAGGCGATATAATGTTAACATTTACTGCAATCTACTATGGTTTTTATCATATCACTTGAAAGCGAAAAAGTAAAAATTATCTAAGTAACAAAGTTTATTGCGTTCCGGGGTGACCGCAGCGAAGCGGGGCGGGTTAACATAAATGACAGGCGATATAATGTTAACATTTACTGCAATCTTCTATGGTTTTTATCATATCACTTGAAAGCGAAAAAGTAAAAATTATCTAAGTAACAACGTTTATTGCGTTCCGGGGTGACCGCAGCGAAGCGGGGTGAACGCTGCTAGTTTACTATACATTAAATAATCTAAATATCTTGATCTATTTATTAATATTTTATGAAGCAATTTCTTTCATATTTAATGAACTTTCTAGTTAATGCACTGTAAAGAGATATGCTTTGCTCGAATCAGTTTTTTCTATCACTTGTGTGCACCTTAGAGGTGCATATATACAGAAAGAGAAAGTATACAGAAAGGTGCACAAAAAGTACAGAAAGTGCTCAAGTTCGAGAGGTAGTGGAGTTCTTTTGTGCTTCATTGTTGATGGAAAGTTTTCTTCTTTTCTCCACATCAAAGGATTACACCGAAAAATTTACAGAAATAAAAATAAGCTTTTCATTGTTGCATTGTTATGTTCTCAATGATTTTGCATTATAATTTTTTTTTAAATATTAATATAGTATATGTTAAACTTGCAGTTAAATAGAATTTCCAAGAATTATGCTATATATTTTAAATTATGCTTTATTTTCTAAAATTATGCTTTATTATTCTTTAAAATTAGTTTCTTCTGGACCCTTAGACAACCACACCCATGTTCAAGGTACCAACCATATGTCTAAATTGCTATTATGCTTTTTATGCTTTTGGGTTGCTCTATTTATAATATACCAGATATTTTCAAGTTTATTTTGTATTGTTTTTATATTTTTAAATGAAAGCTTATGTACAAAATTATTTTTGGGTTTATTAGAACTAAATGTTATTTCAATTATAACTTTATGATGTACTAGAAATTTTCTAGTTTATTTTGTATTAGTTTCTTATTTTAATATGAAAGCGTATGTTCATAATTATTCTTCGGGTTATTAAAACTAAATGTGTTATTTCAATTAATAACTGTATAATGTGGCGATATTTTCTAGTTCATTTTGTTTTGATTTCTTCATACAACATTAAAACAAAATGTATGTACAAAATTATTCTTAAAACATGTGAGCACATAACGAATGTAATATATTCTTGTGGTTAAAGTAAGTTTGATTAAAGTACTTAAAAATCGATATAACTGGTTTCATTAAGAATGTTATTTACAGTTGCAATCCATAAGAAAGTGATACTTTTCGACTAAACCTGGGGGGGGGGGCGCCGAATTGTGTTTTGCCCCGGGTGACAGAAACCCTAGTTGCGGGCCTGTCAATAAACACATATTTTCACTCAATAAATAACATAAAAAACACTCATAAATGGCGGACATAGCTCTAATCAAGCAATAAACCTTTATTTTTCAATTAAGCATAACTCGTCTCAATGAGACTTAACTACTACGAGGGGTTTGTCCTACCTCTACTACACACCAACAGACATTGGATATTTCCGAGGTTATATACATAAAATACGGATAGACAAAGGAGCATCCTTCCATCAAAGATCTCCTCCGGTTCCATTAGCAGTAAGACCTCAAATTGACTTACAAATTAAGCAACTCTTAGACGCAAATATTATCAAGGAAACTAGCGATAGTTCGTTTTCATCGCCACTTCTCATAGTGAAGAAGCCAAATACTTCAGAGTTCCGCTTAGTTCTCAACCTCCAAGCTTGTAATAGGTTCTCACATTACCTAAGTATACCATTTCAAAATACGGAGGATATTCTACACGTTTTAAGAGGAAAAAACTCCATATCCACAATCGACATAAAATCCTCCTATTTCCAGCTATTGTTGCATCCCAAAAGCCAAAAATACATGACTTTTGAGGTCAACCATACTAGAAAGGCATATAAATTCCAGAGGTGTACCATGGGTCACTCCAGTTCCGCCGCCGGACTCAGTATAGCTGTACGCATGCTTTTAGAGGGCCTACCACCCCGTATAACTGCATTCGCTGATGATTTGGTCATAGGAAGTAAAAATTGGAAACAACAGTTATCAGATTTAGAATTACTTTTTAAAAGATTAAGAAAGCATGATATTCGTGCCAGTCCAAAGAAGACCCACTTACTATACACAGAATTGGACGTTTTAGGCTTCACAGTTAGTGGGAAAGAAATCAAGATTTCACCCAAAATCGCTAACAAGATTCGAAATTTTAAGAAACCAACTACTAAAAGAACTCTGAAAAGCTTTTTAGGATTATGTTCTTATTTAAGAGCACATATCAAAAATTTCTCAGAAAAAATAGAACCATTCCAGTGCCTTTTAGACAAGAATTCAAAATTTAAATGGACCTCTCAGCATGACGAATTATTTGAGAAACTTAAGACTGACATCATACACGCGCCATCTTTGTTTCACTTCGATCCCTCACTGGAAATACGTGTGTATACCGACGCTTCCTCTATCTCCGCAGGAGGCTTATTAGCATGTTATAACCAAAAAACGAAACAAGAACGTGTTGTTGCCTATGCTAGTAGACGTTTTACACCAAGTGAAAGGAAAGCATCCACTTGGCAAAAAGAGCTGTACGCCTTAATATATGTTTTGAGAAAATTTAGATACTTCCTACTAAATAGAAGATTTAAATTATTTATAGACGCCAAATGCTTGACATCTCTCACAACACAAGCGGACAAAGTTGGGAAATTTAGTCGCTACCGAATATTCTTAGCAGACTATAATTTCGAAATACAACACATAAAAAGTCAATTACACCCAGTGGACATCTTTAGTCGTTTAGAAGATAAACAGGAGATTAAACAGGGAGAAAAACAAGAAATTGACAATTTCTTGGACACGGAAGATGCTAAAGTATTTGCATCCCATTCTTTAGGCACTACTCTCCAAATTGAACAACCTATAATCCTACCAAATTTAGCAGAAGAACAAAGGAAAGATCCTTCATTCTCTGACATCATCACTGTTTTGGAAAATAAGGAACCTAATAAGTTGTCTACTCTTCGGGCCGCAAAATATTTTTCTCTAAAGGACGGGATATTATACAGAACACAGAAGCATCCCCAATTAGGATTGTTATATCTACTTTGTGTGCCGAAATCTTTATTAAGTAAGTGGTTTGATGCCTTACACAATAACCCAATGGCACCACACTTTGGATATACCAAAACATATCATTCGGCGCTTAGGAAATACTACTTTCCTAATATGAAAGCGTACATTGCCAACAGAATTAAAACATGCATTTCCTGTCAGAAACTCAAGAAATTACCAGTTAAACCAGCGGGTCAATTACTCCATCACCCACCTAAGCCGATCGCAACAGCTTGGCAATATGATTCTATTGGAAAAATAACAGTGGGAAATGGACAGTTTAAACACATATTAGTGGCCATAGAAATGTGCACAAGATATTGTGTGACCAAGGTTGTGGACAACATAACAGCGGAAGAAATTGAACAATTTCTCATATATGACATCATACTCAAATTTGGACCTTTTTCATATTTATACCTGGATAGACATCCAGTACATAACGCTAAGAGGCTGCAAAATTTGGCAAAATGCTATAACTTTGAATTTAAATTTTGCCCTGCATACGACCATAAAAACCTAGGGGTAGTGGAAACATTCCACAAGACAATACAGAATGCACTTAAATTTTTCGTGCAAGAAAACCAAAATCTTTGGCCGAAGCTGATACCATATATTACATTCGCTATTAATACATTTGTGCAAGCCGGAACTAAATATTCTGCTTTTTTCCTCATGTATGGATATGAACCTAAGACCATCTCTGATATTGCGTTAGCGTCAACTCCAACATTATGTGTCAACAAAGAACATTTGAATAAAATACGTGAGAGTGTACAGAATAACTTGATCGCTAGCTATAATAAGCAGAAAAAGTATTTCGATAGCACACACCGACAAACTCAATTTGAAAAGGGACAAAAAGTACTAGTCTACTTTCCTAATCGGCAAATAGGAGTGCCGGAAAGTTTTTCAGCTTCCTATGTTGGACCCGTTCAAATCCTGGATAGACTGAATCCTAACCTTTATAAGATAGAATTTCCAAATTCTTTTCGGAAGAAAATACAAGAAATCTCAATAGACCGAATCAAGCCATTTTATCAAGAATTACAAGACATAGAACAGGTTAAATAAGTTCTTTTTATTCTCTACACGAAAAAAAAAAGTGCAGTACTCACACTAGGAAGAAAGAAATACAAAGACGACTTCAACAGATAAAAACACTTTTCATCACGACACAAACATTCATTTCCTCTTTGTTTTATAAAAAGCTGAATCATTATTCTGCAACTGAATGAAAAAAAAAAAGAAAAAAAAAGTGCTGAGATCTGCATTTCCGCATTTAAAAGGCAACTGATCTTTTACAAGGACAGCCAACATAATTCTACATTTTCATCGATATTTTTTTTCTTTTCCTCTGTGAACTACATATTGTCACTGACATTATGCAACTTGAATATTGTACAGGACGTTTCAAAAGTTATGACTACTTCTACATTATACAGGTTGATCAGGAATTCAGGACCATTATTACTATTGTCATCGACATTTAAAATTTGATTATTTTATTGAAATACATATCTTTAGTGCAAATATTTTAGAAACTTTTACACCTTATACAGGGTGACCAAGAAATCACGCCGTTCGAATCAGAACTTTCCAATATAAATTATCTTTATATCTCAGTGTCAATAGCAGCTTTTTTAATAATTCTAACTCTTATTATTTTATACATATTATATCGTCATCTTCGTTCGTTACCAAACAAATCTAGAACGAACCGCATAGAAATTTCATCTCCTATTCCATTGGAAACATTTAATACCAATAATACAACTAAGGAGCAACAGCTAACACAGACTCCAACCCCACTTACTATAAGTGAATTAGTTTATATTTATTAACGCCAAGCCAAAAACAGCCCTATCTCGAGGGAAATGAAGTATCATGTACCATGTACGGATCCTGCCTGTATATAGGGACCACCTGTTTAGTGCTCTATATTCCGCTACCACATTACTGCTCCGAAAAGTGATTTTCATTTATTTCAGTGCCACAAGTGTTTAGTGTTCAGTGATTTCTTTTGTGTGTGTGATTCCTCAGTGTTGCCAACTATCACATAAACAAAAATAACCCTTCGGCTTATTTTTTAAACAAGCCAGGGGGGTGTAATATCCTATGTGATGTCGTAAACAAGCAGTTCCACGCTTCAATGTTTACAAACAACACCACATGGTTCGGCAAGAGGATCTTCCACCAGAGGGACCTGCTATCACCTGCAGACGACGTTTAGCCCCTCCTACGGAGCAGAAGACGAAATCGAAGCAGAAGCGCCACCGCCACCCAAGGGACGCTATAAATTGGGCAGAAGAATCCAGCTCAGTACCAGTTTTCTGGTGACCCTCCTACTGTCTGCTTCGGGACTTTAGGAGTAACCTATCCCAGGGCCTCTAGTCTGCTACGGGACTACGCCTATCCTTTCTCCTGGCTTTGCCTGCTTCGGGGCTCTGTCTGGGAATCCAAACCTCAGCCACTTTGCCTGCTTCGGGGCTCTGTTGGCCATCTAACCTACCCACTGCTTGCTTCGGAGCTTTGGGAACCTAACTCCACTCCGCTTTGCCTGCTTCGGGGCTCTGTTGGAGATCCTGTCTGCGACCTTACGGTCAAAGACTACCTTTTACTTACCCTTTTAAAATAGAGAACAAAATTGTATAGTATTTTGTACAAATACTCTTATAGTGGATTTTTATAATAAAAACTGGTAGTGGGAGTCGATTCCGGACACTCTTTTTATTAAATGCTCTACCTCTTCCTTATATGAGACGAAATTACACAAAGTTTTACAATATCATTCCCTAAAAGAAAGAAAGAAATGCAAATAAGAGAATTAATGTCATTATTAAAATGCACGTATATAAATTTATTTTGAACTGTATATGTATTAAAAATGAATAACGTAAATACAGTGGAGTTCCGGTAATCCGAACACATTTAATCGCGCAGGTCCGGGAGGAAAATTTTATTTTATTTTATTTTATTAATTTATTTATTGTGGTGAAAATACGCAGCTCTGCATGGTTTTTTCTCCAGTCACAAATTGTAGCTTTGGCAACATTTAACTTTGTGGCCAATTTAGTCACACTCTCTCCGTTATCTAAACGCTTTAGAGTGTCTAGCTTATCTAAGGGTTCTATATTTACGCATACTCGGCGTAACAATCGGCTTTCGCATTGTAATGCGCAAATGCTCTACATAGAGGAAACAATGTTTGCATTAAGATAACAGCTGACAAACTGCTGACCGCTGCAGAGTGATCTATACAAAGATGATAATACTGTTAACGGAAAGATTTGTAACTGCTGTACGTATTGTACGTGGAAAAATAAAGGCATCAACTTTTTCCAACATTTTAAACATTTTTCCAGTACAGTACATATACTGCGGTCGTAAAACGTGTTTTGAAATACTATACGCTACGTATTACAAAACAATAAACTCGTTCACCTGCTTCAAACAGCGCTTTATACTGTTATTCCGGCTAATCCGAACATGATTCGGTGCCAATTAGTTCGGATTAGCGGAACTCCACTGTATTCAATACCAGCAATACTGCAGGCGGAGTAGAAGTTGACCACATTTGTAGAACGTGTAGGGATATATTATATATATATACAGTGGCGTATTTAGGGGGGTGGCTTCCGGGCTTAAGCCCCCCCGAAATCTTACTTACTATAGTAAAGTAAATGAAATATCTTGCAGAATTTTCACATTTCCAGGCAAAGCCCCCCCGAAAGTTAGCAAAGCCCCTCCCGAAACAAAATCGTAAATACGCCACTGTATATATATATATATATATATATATATATATATATATATATACAGGGTGATTCAATAAGAATGTACCAGGCCTATATCGCAGCTAATACTGCACGTAGAGCCTTCAAAAAAAATTGCGTTACCAAATCGTATGTGTAGAATGCAATAAAAATAGTAGCGAGACTAGTGGCGTCTCGTGAATACCTCCAACGGGGGCCAACGTCAAAATTTGAAATGAAAAGTGGTATAACTGTTGGAATCGTTCGAAACGACATTAAATGTCATGCAACTTTTAGAGGACAAACCTTGTCATATCCTTTCCCATTTAGCCGCTAGAGGCTTTGTTGCAAACTTGTATCTGACTACCCGTAGCAGGCCTTTATCTCAGCTAATAATGCACGTAGAGCCGTCAAACAAACAATTGAACTACCAAATCGTATGTGTAGAATGCAATAAAAATAGTAGCGACACCAGTAGCGTATCGTGAATATCTCTAACGAGGATCATCTGCAAAATTTGACATGGAAACAGGGGTTGGTTGTGCCCTAATTTCAACACTTTCCCCACATCTACTAGCTTTAAGTGTCAGCTGTCAAATGATGTTAGGCACGACGCACTGTAATCATATTCCCTGTTTTTGAGATACTGATGGCTACATCGTGAACAAAAAGCTCAATACTTTCTAGACTACCTAATATATAGGAAACATACAAATATTGTACCATAAAACACACAAAATATTCAAGTTATTACCATCATCTTGAAAATTTTGACTGCAGTAAGACATTAATCTTGATCACCGAAAACATTAATACTTAGTGGCCTTTGTGGTTCAGTGGTAAAGGCACACTTTTATTCCACATTGCACAGTCGTTTATCTGTTCAAATTATATGTAGGTCTATGTTTCATGTGAGCTCAGTGTTGAAATGGGAAGTTTAAGTATGATGTTAATCAATCTATCCCAGTTTATGCAATTGTTACCATCACAATCGTTCCGTGTCTGGGGCAATTGGGCCAGTTACCCAGGTCACCAGGAGAAAGTTAGCCATTCAGCAAAGTCACAAGATTACTACTTCTAGTTCATCATAGGAATTTTAAATATTTATATGTAATAAACGAATCATTTTGTAGTACGTTTTTATGACTGAGACTCTTAATGTCAGGAAGTGTACTGATTATGTCAACAATGGTAATATTAAAAATAACTCTGTAGTAGGTATCAGCTCGTTAACACCGGTCGGTTATATTTGCTTTTTGTAGTACCATTATCATTACAATGTATGATGAAGAACGCATACACTGTTTAATCGGATTAGCCTTGTAACTTCTCCAACCACGGATGAATCTCTATTGGTAGCGAATATTTTATGGGCAAAAAGATACTACCTTCAAACCGAGATTTTCCGTTTGGAAGTGTAGCACGATACCAATACACTAACGATGACTCTATCCGAAACATGTTTACATGAAAAGTGGATACCACAGATAAACTGTTTCGAATTTTCCTAGTAGCCCTCATAGTTATGATGTATCCTTTCCCAACCAACATTCGTAAATTGTCTCTATTCTGTTACAAGTGTTTGCTTCTACATTCTTACGGATTATTTGTTTAGTATGAGAAGTCACTCTTCGACTCTTCACGATCACTTTGTGAAAAAATAACCTTTGGTTTGAATAGTATTTGAAGCTATATTTTAAACCTATACTACTCATAAGTTCAGTACGTTACCACTACACTATCCTGCCAGCTTAAAACAAAACCTAAATATTACTAAGTTCAGTTCTGCTCTTTGGAACGAACCGTCTTCTTACTGTAAGGTTATTTACACCAAAGTGCACGCCAAAATACATTTATTCGACGACATGGAAACAAATTAGTGCCCACTAATAAACGAAATAACATACAATCCAGGGAAAATAATATAATATACAATAATTTTGCCATCCAAGTTCAAAAGCACGCTTATAATAAAGAGAATAAAAGAGGATGGCTAAATTACTTTTATTTTATCAGATTTTTTGGCTACATATTTTTGTTCGGGTTCACCTTCTTACCCCTCAACCTTGGATACAAAAATGGAAGAAATCAATGTTGAGATTTTGATTGTTGATTCCAGTATGTTCCAAGCATTATTTCTCGGATCTAGGCCTGTGCGATATGTCAATATATCGATATCGTCGATATCGATATTGACATATATTAACATTCGATATCGCAAATAAATCGACGTCCTAAATTTTCGAATATCACTATCCTAAATTTTCGATATCGATATTCGGGGGGGGGGGCAAGGCATAGGATACCCCTAAGACTTGCGATGGATGAAGAAATAAAACTTAATTATTACAATAATGTCTTCTAATGACATTTTATTTATTACCAGAAGTTGCAATGTAAATAAATCCACTTGCATTTTTGCATATTATATACTGTAACTTCTTAGAAGCAAAAACATTTCTGTTTCCGAAAATGTAACAAAAAAGCGCATGTAAAAAGCAAGTGCTTCGAACCTTGACCTAAAATTTATCATAAGAAAGTTTTTTGTTCCTCTCTGAGATATCCGTCCATTTTGGCCGTCGGAACCACTCATTGACAAAAAGTGCACACATGACCGCTATATGCAGACATGCTCTTGAGTGAGGAAGAGTGAGAGATTTTGAAAGGGAAATGAGTTCATAATAATAATAATAATAATAATAATAATAATAATAATAATAATAATAATAATAATAATAATAATAATAATTATTATTATTATTATTATTATTATTATTATTATTATTATTATTATTATTATTATTATTATTATGATTAAAGTTGTATTTACAACTAGGGTCCCATCTCTTTACTCTGCATGGGAGACCCGAAAGTCTGTGTCCTTATTCTGTGTTTGTCTCTCCGTTTCGTGTGGATGTTTGTTTTTGTGCTGTTAGGTTTTTATATTAAATCTTTACATTACGAAATCTTTTCCTTTTTTACGAGACATTCTTTGAAGAAGGTGAGAAACTACTTTCATACTGATATATATTTCTTACCATTTATTTTGTTTAAACTGCTTATGTAATATCATTTTGTAACTTTTTGTCATCAATTGCCCTCACGATAAGAAAACCATCATACTTACCAGTAACAATTTATTTTATTCTCTTATTTGCCACACTGTTATATTTGTAACGAAATTCAGGTTTTGTCTAACGCCTTTCTAATTCTCAAGCACCCCAACGACCTGGTTTTTGAGGTTGCCTACTATTGCAGAAAAGGGAGAATTGCAGGTGGTAATGCACTTTTGTATTTGTCCATACAAGGATATTTTACCTGTTTTCGAAGTTTAGCGCGCACATAAGCGTAGCCAGAACTTCTCATATGCGTGTGCACAAAGGTAAAGACATTTTTATTTCATATGGATATGCATGAAGGTAATTAAAGACCACCCACCCTCTCACTATAACATCTTCAGTGCTCATATGACAAGGAAGGGTCAGGCAGTGGCTCCACTGAGATCCGAACGAGACAATTGTGTTTGCATTTGATATGTCATAACTAGATGAATCCCAAAGTTATACGTGCCACCAGGCGGAATATCGTGAGTTACAACATATTTTGAAATGTAAGAACTACAAAAAAATTACCTGGCAGAATAGCTTGAACCGAGTCATTTGTTCGGAAACGGTTGGATAAGTGTAAAACTCGGCGAAGACGTATCCCACCATTTTCAACGACAAACTTTTTGGGGTAAAAAACTTTGTCCCAGGGTGCCAGACGGGGTCCAACTCAAAATTTTCAAATAGCAAGGGGGGTTAAGTGGCACATCATTTGAAAGCTGTTGTAAAATGAAAGAAAATGCAGCAAGTTTCAACTCTACAACAACCCTGTGCAAAATGGTAACAGGTCAAAATGTAAACAAAAACTTAATTGAAAAGTCCATGGTCACCCCTATAAATCGGAAACGATGAGACAAATGTGAAAACAGGAAAGGAAGTGTGGCATTATTTTCAAAGTACAACGATTTAAGTGAAAACGTTTTGTCCCAGGGTCCCCACATGGTCCCAGGTGGGGTCCAACTAAAAAGTTTCAAATGGAAAGAGAGGTAGGACATCGTTAGAAAGCTCTTGTTAAGTGAAAGAAGATGGAACACGTCTCGACTTTCTACAACAACCCTGTCCAAAATTTCGGTGGGTCAAAATGTAAACAAAAGCTTAATTGAAAACCTATGGCCACCTTGAATCAAAGATGGCCGCTCAAAACCTATATGGAAAGCATAAGCATACCAAACTGCTGAAGCTGGGGAAACAAATTTGGCATTAATGTTGATTAATAAGTGACTAAAGTATGTAAAATGTTAAAAAACGCAACGTTTTGAGTTCAAAATGCCGCACTATGTATCGAACGCATATCCAGCGCACACCACTGGTGTTGGAGAAGCGAACGTTTATGGTTAATAGTAGATATCCACAAAATATCAAAGAGTATAATCTGTAATCCAATATGGCTGCCAGCGTGAAAAATGAGTTTGTATATAAATATGTTATTTCTCTTGGAATACTGTGACCAAACCAACAAAGTTTGACGCAGCTCGATGTACTGAAATGACTTACACATGTTTGGTACTATTCGCCAATCTTGCAAATGATTTATATATATATATATATATATATATATATATATATATATATATATATATATATATATATATTTGGTAACTTCTGTTTAGTAATATGAGTAGGAAGTCAGAGTTGTGTGTTCATCGCATATTCGTTATATTCAAGTAAATAATGTCGAGAGAACCGTGACAAATGTGAATTAAGAACAAAACATATATGTGTTGTTACCGAATGAAATAATAGTTGAAGTGAACCGAAATTCAATTGTTCTTTGGTCTTCCTATTATTTCTAAATACGTAATAGAGAAAAATAGAGGTTTAGATTTGTACTGTTATGAATGACATAGGTTTCAAGCGGCCATCTTGGATTCAAGGTGGCCATAGTTTTTCAATTAAGCTTTTGTTTGCATTTTGACCCACCGCAATTTTGGACAGGGTTGTCGTAGAAAGTCAAGACTTGCTCCATCTACTTTCATTTAACAAGATCTTGCAAACGATGAGCTTCTTAACCTCTCTTGCCATCTTAAACATTTTAGTTGGACCCCACCTGGGACCCTGTGGACACCCTGGAACACCCTTAAATTGTTGTACTTTGAAAATAATGCCACACCCCCTTCCTATTTTCATATTCGTCTCACCATTTCCGATTTATAGGGTTGACCATGGACTTTTCAATTAAGTTTTTGTTTACATTTTGACCCGTTGCCATTTCGCACAGAGTTGTCGTAGAGAGTCGAGACTTGCTGCATTTTCTTTCATCTTACAACAGCTTTCAAACGATGTGCTACCTAACCCCCTTGCAATTTAAAAAAATTGAGTTGGACCCCATCTGGGACCCTGCAAGGATCCTGGAGCAAACTTTTTTTATCCGAAAAAGTGTGTCCTTGAAAATGATGGAATACGTATTGTCCGAGTTTTCCATTTACCCAACGGTTTTCGAACAAATGACTCGGTTCAAACTATTCTGCCAGCTTTGTAGCTTTTATATTGCAAAATAGTACGTTGTAACTCACGACATTCGGCCCGGTGGCACGTATGACTTTGGGATTCGTCTAGTTATAACATATCAGATGCAAACACAATTGTCTCGTTCGGATCTCAGCGGAGCCACTGCGTGACCCTCCCTTGTGAGTTTCAAGCAGTTTTATCCAGACATGTATGGAGGAATTTTGTCTCCAAAGTTCTAGAATTTCCCCCAATTTCTTGAAGATATATAGATGTAACATATAGGTAATAAATATGGTTTCCGCTCCTTGAGCATTATAGAACCCTTCCTCCCCCTCCTCCTCGCGAAATCGGGGAGACTGTATAAAGCACTTGTTTTAAGTGTATTGAGTATCAAACGCAATGCTATTTCAGTGAATTGAAGAATTACGGATAAAATTTTAAAATGCATGACTATGGATGAAAGAAAAAAGAATCAGATTATTTTATTAGCACGCAGCCGTACTACGCCTATGAGTATGCAGACCAGTTAAGGTCATTTTGGGAAAAAAATGTGTGAGAGTGTGTATTATGCCTGTAAATTTCTTTTTAATTGCTGAACCTAGTCATTTACCATTGTTCGACTTCCTGAAATAGAAGGCGAAATCCAACTACGTAACCGATTTCCAAGCAGTAAACTTTTACACGATGTGAAACGAAAGAGGAAGAAGTAGACGAAGCAAATGTAATTAATCTCATTCTTCTCTGCTCTACATAAACAAGATGTTTAAATGTAAACACTTAAACAGTCATCTAAACAGTGTATATGTATAAGATCTGGCTGTTTTCCAGTTCGGAAGACGGTAATTTTGTTACTTCGCCAGCGTGCGTGACGTAAATCCGTTGCGTAGTTACGCGTTCTCTCAGAAATCGATAAGGAGTAGTCAATGCGGCGACACGTTCGAAAGAAAAAAGTTATTATTTATTGTGCTGTTCGCAGGTTATGAAACTTGAATCCCCTGCAGTGGATACCTTCCGCAGCTGCAATGCCAAACCCAAGGATGAATTGTTTCTAATGGATAAATGAATTATCCCTGTCTGTATTCAGCATGAGTTCGATTCCTGTAAGAAAACCTTTCTATTAATCATTCTAATGTTGTTATTGTATTACTTTAACACGATATATAATTATTTATATAAAAATCTTTCAAATACAATTTTCAAGGCCAATTTAGAGTGAAAAGATATTATTAATGATCAACAACTAAAGCAACAACAATGCGAATTGAAGTAAATCGACCGAACCTACACTTAAAGGTTTTACCTCGACACTCTCCTAGTGAAACAGGGAAAATCTCAGGACATCTGGCCACTTTATTTGTGGCCAAATCTTTCAATTACGAAAAAATTGCTAACCACTGGACTACGCCACATTTACTAAAAAAAAGAAAAGAAAAAGAAAGAAAGAAAAAGAAAAAAAGAAACTTTTCTAACGGTTATTCTTTTCCTATAAAATATTTTTAGAAATACCGTTTGATGATCCAAATTAAGTAGAGAAACACATGTGGAGTCCAATATCACTAAATTTCGCCTTTATTAGGATCAACACTACAAAATACATATCATGCCGATTAGAAGCTCCCCCGTTCCCGAAATCCCGACTTTCCTATAGATTTAATCTAATTTTAGTGGCAATTTTACAAAGTTTAATATATATATAATTTATCCTCATTTTGAAATTTGGATTCCCCAAAAACTTTGGGCCCTTCTCGAAAAAAATTTCAGCGTAAGTGCCTAGTGCCGATACATATCCTGATCAAGTATCACCTGATATACAGAATGTCATTCCCTTATTATTATCAGCAACATTCATTAATGGTCAAAATTTCTCCTTTTTCTTTTTGCAAGAACACTACTAACTGTTACGAAACTCTGATGCAACTTCAGAATGAAATGAAGTTATCGATAATGACTTGCGTTCCGGGAAACTTTCCCATTTCCATCTTGTCTCATTATGGTTCAGTAAAGGTTAGAACTCAATGTATAATATCTAATTATGCTCATTCTATCTCGCACATGTATCGGTGCTGTGTATTTAGACATATTACAAAAACGAAGGCCTCTTTGGAAATTCTTTGGAATATACCTAAACCATAGTAGAATTTATAGTGCTAAGCTATGCGAAGAAGGGAATAGGACAAGTAAATCAAATCGCAAAAGTTTGGTGATTTCATATGTCTCATATCTCCACATAGAATAATACTAAAAACTACCTACCAGGGAGGAGTAGTGATTTAAAAATTGCGTAATTGAAATTTTAGGAGAAAATCGAGGAAATTATTAACTTCAAAAAAGAAGAAAGTTCTCAATTCAATCCGTTTATATAGGCCCTATATGTTACGGGTACGTTCACGCGTAATTTCGATATAAGTTTTGGTGATCTTTTATTGAAAGAGTATACCTTCCCGGTGAACCCAGATATATCTTCAGGATCTGGTGGTAATCATTGGAGCTAGATTATGAAACATTTCAACGGATATTATATTGAGTTAATTACAGCAAAGTAACGTAATTGTAGGCAACCACATATTCTTTTCCGTGCTTATGGTTGCATAACATCACAGGGGTTGTACTGCAAAGTTTTGGAACACTAATATTTTAAACAAGTGGATTACGTGTCTGATGTCGGTTTTTGTTTTAATTGTATAATTGTTAATGGAAAAACAAATTAATCAGCAACTAATTTGAATTAAAAACACGTTTCAAGCAATATAATACTGAAGGCGGACTATGGTTGTTGTCACAGATTGTGGGAGATGCTCCATGAGTTCCCTCCATTACTTGCATCGCAGCCATTCGACGGTTCTGAGTGACAATCCGCTTTAATGCTCGGCGGGACCTGTCACTGAAGGCTTTCTTCCGATCACTGTTCCTCTTCGCCTATATTTTGTTGTGAGTTTTATAGACCGTCACCACATTGAACACCGTCCACCGCGGCATACTCAACATACTTGACACTTTCGTATCGCTAGCAGTACATAACCGAGTGCTAACAATTTGCCCTCCTCTTAAATTAGAGAGATCGACCATTTTACGCTAGCTTAATCTTCTCAATTCACTGCACACTGCAGTTCTAGTGTTCTTTACATAGTACGGAGTTTGCCCTAACACATCATCAACAACAGCCTGGCTCTGCGGTCACACTCTGACCATTGCAAACCCAGACATGTATGTGTTTCGATCACCAGGTGTTTGTGTTATTTTGGTAACCATTTATATGTTACAGGCAAGTTTAGCAGCGTACGAAGCATAATAGTACCTTATATGTGAGAAGGACATAATTAGAGAGTTTCAGAATCAATTCCAAAAATAATAAAGAACGAAAACTATGGTTTCTCCAGCAGTATAATTGATCAATTCTTCATTGCAATGAGGAAATATCCTCTCATTAATGACGTTGTGTGTAGAGGATCTGTAAGAACTATTCAAGTAACGATCATTGATAAATATGTTTTATTTTCGAGTGTCTTAGTTCTCAGACATTTAAAAAAAAAGAAATACATGTATGGCTTGGATCAGAATGGTTAAAATTTATATTGCCATAGGAGATCAGTGGCGGATCCAGGGAGCAATCGGGGCGATCGCCCTCCCTCCAGAAGAGGAAAGTTTTTTTTTTTTTTTAATTTTATATATAAATAAAACCCATCCCAGAGTTTGGAGCTCTTAAAACTAGCTCTAAGTAGCAGTATTACAACTACCCCCCCCAGAAGTCCGTCCTGGATCCGGCCCTGTCGGAGATAAGTGTTTACAAGAAAGTACGATCATGTCTATCGGATCTAAATTGCCATAAATGTTAAACATAATGTTTAGAATAAATGGTTTTTAAGATATGTTGTTGATTTAAATACTTGAATACGATGTATGTAATGGAATTGAGTATTGAGTCCAAATTCATTTAATGTTAATGTTTATACAAGTTAAGGCTCGTGGGTACTAAGCTTTTCTCGAAGCTGTACATTTTTCAGGCACATTTTACGCTATACGTTCTCATTTTCCCCATAAAATTATTTCATCCATTTTTAAGACTTCAAAACTATACTATGCATGAGTATCAAAAGTCTTTTACGAGAGGACGGCTATGTCCGTTTGGCACTGTGTCTATCTGTCTGTTAACAGATATCAGTGCAAAAAACAGTAACAGATATCAAGAAGTGTTTTTTTTTTTCTTTTCGCAATCGATTCAGCATTCAAGAATAGATTCCATCTCTTCCGTTAATCTCTTATTCAAATTAGAACTGCTTGAAATGGTACGGATGTGAATGCTATTTTTTTTATATATCCGCACAGACTTCTATCCATAGATTAAAAAACAGTAAAAGATATCGAGAAGCGGTATTCTTCAGCTGATTCAGCGTCCCAAGAGAACATATCATCGCCACCTGCAACATTCTCCTGAAACCGGAAGTGGTTGAAATTTACTAATACTTCCAGCTTCAATGCTGATTTCCATAAATTCTCTGCCCCCCAAAAAAAAGTTCGTTTTCTGGACCTCCCAAAAAACTTCGTAACTCAACATGCATTTGTACACTTTCTCAATAAAACTATATTTGTTTAGGAGGAAAATGTTTAATGTAGCATGAAAATTTGATTTTACATTTCATCTGTACTCCTTTTATAAAAACGATCTACTTCTATATTTTTTTCCCTGACAATATAGGTGGGAAGATTTTAGAATTACCTATCGTCCTTTCGGGTGCAAAATATTGCCCGTTCAATATACTACATAGACGTAGTACCTTGTAGTATTAGATCCCTCCCAACAAAAATTTCTGGGTGCGCGCCTGCTCGGTATGTTATTAAATTATTTAATATATATAGTTTTGGTTGTACTTTTATTAAAGAATCAACAAAATGCGGAAAAATCTTCCGTAAAGTATGTTTAAAAATTATTTAAAAAGTTTATCTCAAAGAAAACAAATTGAATAAAATTCTGTTAAAAAAAAAAAAAAAAGCATTCAAGTAAATTGTTTAAACATTTTGAAGTTTAAATATAATATTTCTAAGATTAAGTAAGGGCATACATTCATTTGTTTCTTATCTGTGCTGTTAGGTAATGTACTACTGCATTCACTTGATAATTATTACTCAACTCAGCATTAAATTTCAAATCATTGCCAAGTAAAATGATGTAAGACTTGATCCATATAAAATAAAAAGAAGCTAAAATTAAAAATCATTCACTCAACACTAAGAAAATATATGTTCTTTATTCCCACTTCTTTCCTTCTAAATTTGTGTAATCAATGACAACTAACTATGTTATACCTAGATAATACTAATAAATAAGCAGTTTAAATAAAACTAATAACATCGATTGCATAAAATACGCTTGTTTTAGTTTAAGTAAAATATTATAAAGTTCTGGTTGTGCAGATTAGGTAGAGCATAGGCAGAGCAAATTACAGTGCGGAATAGTTTCCCAACTACCGGTTTTTATTACAAAATCCATCATAAACTGTATATTACTATAATGTAAATTCTCTAATACTAGATAAAGAGAGGTGACCTAAGGCCCGAGCAGCCCAGGACAGGTTCTCCACAGAGCTCCGAAGCAAGCTAGGTGGAGTAGACTTTTGGATTCCCAATGCTCCGTGCAAATAATGAGAAGGTTAAGAGTCACAGAGGTCCGAAGCAAGATAGATGACTGAGGTCAGGATGCCCAACAGAGTTCCGTGTAAGCTAAGAGAGCAGATGGGAAGCCTAGAATTCCGAAGCAAACTGGAAGCTTTGGGATAGGTATCTCCTAAAGCTCCAGAGCAAGCTAGAGGAGGGATGACCAATCGCCTCCTTGGAATCCTCCTGATTATATAGGTGTTCCAGGTGAGGCGGTGGCGCTGCTGTTCCCTCTTGTCATGTGACCAGTGGTGTTGCTATTGTCTCTGTCGTCTGTAGCCATAGAAATCTATAGTAAAATGCACATGGTTGATGTTTGCAAATAGAAACACATGATGGGTGTTTGTAGACACAACCAAGCAGGATATTACATTATTAAAGTACTAAATTAGTTTCTCCTTTATCATTTTGTGAAAAGTAAATGGCTTAGTTTCCAAATTGCCGATATTCCTCATTATTTTGAGCTCCCTCATGCATATGTGGATGGCGTATGGGTTCAACTCTCGGCGGGAATTCATGTGGTTCGGATGCTGCGTTAAGCTGCAGGTCCACGTCTCATAACTTCGCATCTAAAAGGGACGCTAAACTCAAATAAAATAAAATAATATTTTCATTATCATTCGTTATCACAATAAAATTTTTAATAAAGTAAGGAAGACTGTCTCCACTTGTCTTTATTATTATTATTATTATTATTATTATTATTATTATTATTATTATTATTATTATTATTATTATTATTACTATTGAAGCTTCTATTACTCTATTACTATTACAATTTCTCTAAAGATTTAGAGAAAATAAAGGGTTTTCTTTTGTTTTTAAGTACGTCTCTGACTTGGAGTTATAAGTAGTTAAAAGTAGTCAAAAGTAACGAGTTAAATGGGGCAAAGTGAAACTGAAACTATTGCTCGTGGTTGAAATCAATCCAAGGCAAATGCAGAAGTACCCGCAGATTTTTTTTTTTCAAGAGGTAAGGTGATGGATAAAGACAAACACTCATGGGAAGGCGCGAATATACAAACCTTGAAGCATACGCTTCATGTATAACAATTAGACCCTATTATTGACGCACATAGCATAACTTCATTTATACAGTAAATATATAATGCACTGTAGTGGATGAGTAAACAAATTTAATATAGTTTAACATGCATTTCGAGGATGCGGACCCTTTTCTTGGTCGGGGATCGAACCAAGAACCCCATGCACCAGAGGTAATCGCCTTACCACCGAGCCACCGTACCCCCCAAAACTTGGCATTTACGTTTTGCGGACTCCAATTAGGTCAAATTGATCAATGGTAAAATGATAAATCTTTAAGTTTTATGTCCCACATTTATCCCGGCTAGGCTAAAGCAGATGGTGATGATAAGAAAGGAAATGGTGAAATAAAGAAAGTGGGAGGAAACAGGAGAACCTCGAGAAAACCCATGCATGCGGTGTTTGTCCACCACAAAGTTCACTTGGCGCTAGCTGGAATCGAACCAAGGACCCCATGCACCATAGGTGAACGCTCTACCATTGAGCCACCGCGGCCGTTTAAAATTATAATAACCAACAAGTTATAAAGAAAAAAAAAAGCATTTCGGTCAGTTCTACAGTGCACAGAGCCACTACTTATTTTTAAATTAATTTATATCTTATTCCAAAGATAAGTATCATCATTATATTTAAAAGATATGAACATTTATTTGGTGGGTTTTCTTCCGGTTCCCCTCTCGTAACTGACATGTTTTTTAAAGCACTTTAAAGTCACATTTTCGGAGACACCAGTTGCTTGGTACTTGCCGAGCGTGGTGCACGTTTCTCAGTACATGTGCAAGAAATCTGCAAAATAACAGTAAGCGAAGATGATAAAAGTACGACATATAAAAAAAATCATCTGTTTACTCACCCCTCGGATGCGTACAGTGAACAGTCCTTGTTATGAAGTTGCCTTATGATGGTTTTTTATCAAATGATGTCTGTATCTGCAGCATCCACCGCGCCATGAGAGAAAAAGTGAGATTTTTACCAAACGCATGCGCAATTTCTCTTGGCAGAGGGGAAGCAAGCGCGAATATTCGCTGAGATGAGAGGAGCCTAACTCGGTGGTAGGACTTGTGTTAGTGCGGAGAGCTATGCAGTGTATGTGAAATTGGCAAAATGTCAGGAATTCATTAAAATACTTAGACTGCAATTTGTTTAACATACGTCTGACCAAATAAATATTTGCTTTTAAACTAAATCCAACCATGTAAACAATATTTTATTTATTTATGTTTTAGATACAGATCAATGTTCATTTTACACTGAAACAATGTAACGCCACATTTACAGAGATTTTAATTTGTTTCTAAGATGATTTTCGATATAAAAAAAATATCAACATCTGATCATAAACTATTATTCAATAATGCCAGTCGGAAGTATAAGGAACGTTGTATAATTGATAATCTCGGTGTTACATATGTTAGTAACGTATGACTGACTGCGAGCAAGTCGAGAAAGTACGCGAAAATTGAGAACGGAGACCAATAATTCTTGAGTTTATCTTCTCATTGATAATTTTATGAAGAGGCAGCAACTCCGCCACCATGCGTCGAGTAAGTAGAGTCTGAATAGTAAGTTTGCTTAGGAGCTCTGTTTTATTAAGATTACAAAACATAATAAAATAATAATAAGATATAACAACATAGACGTAGATGGAGCATAAAACCTTCTAAAGGTCAGAACAAAAATTATATTATCCAATCCCGAGTAAATATATGCGTTATTACTTTGGAGTTAGAATATTCTGGGTTCGAATCCAATGGCGCAAACTTTAAATTCAGGTTGTTAAGGATTTATCTTTAGTTCACTACAGGAATGCGATGCAGGAACTTTTAATATAGGCCTGGCCGAGTTTCTTCCAAAATTATTTCACATTATTATCGTTATATGTCTAGGCATATTGAAGAAGTAAAAAAAAAATCTACAATATTCTTAGCGTCCTAATGAAAAACAAAACTCTCCAAAGATGAGATACCAATTGATTGGTCTTATTGAGCTGAACAAAATTAAATGTGAGAGTAATCCTCATGAGTAATTCTCAAGAAAATTGAAGAAAATACATAAAATGTTATTAATACGTTTGAAAAATCTTTAGCAACGATCACTCATTTTATACACATTATTTTCCCTGATTATCGCGGATTCAAATATTGCAATATTTTTGAGGCAACAGTAACTGCGATAAATAAATGTATTCCTGTATAAAGCCGAGTAGAATGATTCAACCACCACTTGGATTTATATCCGACACAAACACTTTTATCGGAAGCCGAATCCGTGATTAAGAGCACAAGTGTTAGTGGTTATTAAAGAACACTTTTTACGATAATTATTTCCCGTGTAAAAGAGCTTCTTAACTGTAAAAAACAATTCAGTTAAATGGAAAAATAATAATTAAGTATTTAGATTTGATGTTTCTAAAGAAGTATGTGTGTCGCCATTAGGAAGATAAACAATAGATGTGGCATGTTAGCCAACGCTGTATTTTACTATATATATATATATATATATATATATATATATATACTTTACATAAATAAGTAACGATTTCTTTCAGTAAAGAAACCTTCTTGTCAATTATTATTGGCAACGAACACCATATTTTTAATGCCACAAAAGTTTTTTTTTGTTTCGATTTTTTCAAAAACAGCACATGAGAATTTAACCTCAAGCATATCATCTTCTTCAGCTCGATATAATCTATGGTCTGATACATGTCTTATAGTTGGACATTACTTTAGTTATGTAATTTAAAGATATATTTCATTAACCATGTTATACGGTATATTGTCGTCTTGCTAGTGTGATAGTGAAGAGTTTAATGATGGTTTATATCAGTTTCAGCTCAACAAATAGCACCGTTCTAATACAATACCTTTTTTTAAGCTTTACATAGAAATTCGTTTTTCTCAGTTTTCTCCAAAACTACGCATGATGTTTTACACTCAAGTATACCATTTTATTCAGTACAATAATATTTATCGATTGCTATATCTCATCCATGCACAAAACTTTTTTTTGTTAAGCACTAATAATAATGTAGACTTAATATTATTAAGCATTATTATTATTATTATTATTATTATTATTATTATTATTATTATTATTATTATTATTATTATTATTATTATTATTATTATTATTATTTCTGACTGGAAAACTGGGACTAACCTCTAATAATTATTATGTTAGAGATAAAAACTAAAAACGTCACAGAATCAAGCAATATTCTTCAGTTAATCTAAATCATACGATACTATGCATCAGGACAGAATACTGGACCGTTAATCAACTTGGAAAATGGTACAATAACTTTAATGTTGCAACTAGAGACGAAACAAAAACTATTAAGATTGAGGTCCCCCCCCCGAAAAAAAACTAATTTTGGGAGAGAAGCGGATTTTTTCCCCTTTTATGACCTTTTTTTTTCAAGTACCACCCTTGTTTTTCTGTAATATAAAAAAGCGCTTTCTCAATATTCTACAAGTAAAAAAAGCACTTTCACAATATTCACTACTTATGAGTCTTATGTTCAGCCCAGGGCTATCTTGATTGAGTTTTAAACTGATATTCATTACATCTGCAAGGATAAGTTATGCAATCCAGCGTATCATGATAGTCAAATTGGTTGTCTAACCATCTTGTCAAGTTCCTGAAAATTATACATCTTGTCAAGTGTGCTGTGTGGGTTGCGCAAATACAAGCTGACAGACAAGAAAGAAGCATCATAAAACAAAAAAAAAAAAAAAAAAAAAGATAGAAACTTTTTTTGTTTCATCATAAAATTTCGCTCACATTACGTTCTCCGTTTGAGAAATACATTTTTGAGAGTTTCAGTTATTCTATTAGAAACTAATATAAGTTCAGTTTACAAAATTGAAGCTATGAACGGCCATTTTGGGTATGATGTTAGTTTAACCCCAATAACAGAAGTTATCATGACAATGTATTTGAAGTGTGAAACTTGGGTATAGTATTTTAAAACTTTCTCTCTCTCCCTCTCTCTCGAATTTTCATGGCTTCAATAAAAGTCGCACATAGATAGAGACACACTTGTTTATATAAAATTTGTCTTTAACTACAAAAACGTTACTAACAGAAGTTTTAAATTACACATAAATTCTAAATTATAATTTTACTCCACTAACTAAACTATATTTTCAGAACAGTTATTGCTAAGGCTGTTCAATTTTCAGTAAAACATTTTTGTCCTTGAACACTACTCTAATAGCTCTATAATTAATTTGTTCGAACTAGAAATCATTGCATCCTCCGATTTGTTCTTTTCTTTCATATCGACTGCTCCAGTACTATTGATTATACAACTTTTCATATTTTTCTTCAGAATGCAGTAATTAAAACTTCTGTGTGTGTGTTATAATGGGAAAAGAAAGTTAAACCGTGCCATTATTTCTTCAGTAAAATTGAAATATTTTTAAAAAATCCAACCAAAAAAATCGTGGAGAAACTTCCTTTTTACAAAACAACTTGGTTTTTTAAGAGCTTTTGCATCAATAGTAGTAGTACTTACAAAAGTCGGTTGTTTTCATCCTTAATTTGCATATACATGAGGCATAAAAAGCAATAACAACAATAAGAATAGCACAAATCATAGAAATAATTATGACTGTAAAAACACTGACTTCTTAAAAGTGTATTAAGGAATTAAGGAAACAAATTGAAATTGATGAACATGGAAACAATATTGATGAAATGACAAGAAACTTGTATGGTAAAATATACACGTTTGATGCTCATGCACTTAAGAAAGTGTAGTTACAATACTACAATACAAAAAAAAAAAAAAAAAGAAAAGAAAAGAAAAAAGAAAAAAGAAAAAGATAAGGATCCGTGGATAAATAAAAAAATGAAATCTTTCAGTTAAACGTCCCACGATTATGCCTATTAGGCTAAAAGAGACATAGGATTTAGGTAAGTGAATGATGATGGAAGAATTGGGTGAAATGAGAATGTGGAAGATAACAGGAGTACCTCGAGAAAAACCACGGACACGATCTTGTCCGCCACAAACTTACTTGCCGGGGATTGAACCAGAGAGGGATGAATAAAGAGTTAAAATCACTAATGAATAAAAATTAAAATACTATACTTTATAAAGGCCAGAAAATCAAATGATAATAACTGGTAACAGAGGTATCCAGGCTTGAGAAATACTGCTAACAAGAAATAGCTCGAAGCTAGAAAATTGTAGTTCTCAACTTTGAAGAAAAGCATTTATAGGAACAATTTCTGATCATTTAAAAGCTCGTACAACAAATACCAATGCAAATAAAATATATTCCTAATAATAGATCAGTGATAGAGAGACTATAAATATTATGGAGTCGTTTAGAGATATTTTCTATAACTCTTCTAATTTAGACTCCAACCAATACAAGGCTTGTGAGATTATGAAATCGAGAAAAATTAGTAACAATTTAGGTTTGTCAATTAGTATTCCAATATCACAGTGATTGACATAATTAAAGATATCAGAAAAAATACTGGGGATACGAACACTGGATCTGCTCCATACTATGTAACTAAAGCCTATAGTACTGAAGCAACTTCAAATTTATCAAACACTTTCAATATTTGACATAAAACTGAAGTAATCCCATCAGCATGGAAACAAGTATATTTTGTTCCGATATACAGGTGATCGAGAAGATATTAAAATATGTAGACCTACGAAGTTTAACAAATGTTGAGTTGACCTGGCGTTTAACGTCCCTTTCAGCAGCGAGGCTACATGAAATGGGACCTACTGATTAACGTGGAATCTGACCCACATGAGCTCCCACCGGGAATCGAACCCGGATCTCCGACGCCATAGGCGCGTACGCTAACTACGGTACTTAGCCACGAAGGAGCTCCAAAGTTTAACAAATGTATTCTGGGGAGTTTTTGAATTACAAATACACGAAGATCTATATTTTAATGTAAAAAATCTTTTAACAGAAGCAGAAAATTGATTCTACAAAGAAAGAACGATTTTAACCAATCTAACTCATGTTACAGATTTCACATATTTCACAATATAAAGTAACTAACTATGCTGCATACGGTATATCAACATGACAAAGACATTGGGACTTCATTGACCATGCATTACTTCTTCATTAGCTATCAAATATTGGATTATTATCTATCTATTAAAATGCTACGAAAGTTAGCTATATATATAAACTCCTGAACTCCAACCTCTCACTTTGGATTTCAAACCTTTGATTTACGGTTATTTGTGATTTCACGTTTAACAAGGACAATATTTTAAAGTATGTGTATTTTAAATAAATTATTTAAATAGATCTTTTTTTTAAAAAAAAGTTTATGTTTTTAAAACTATTGGCGGCCACAAACATTCTCCAAAATCAATGCAATTGAATTGTGCTGTCATCTTTGGAGTTCTTTTAAACTACCGTATTTGCCGGCGTATAAGACGCACCGGCGTATAAGACGCACCCCCTTTTTTGGAAACGATTTTTGAGAAAAAATATAATAGTGAAAATTTTATTAATTTCCATTATTTTTTGTTCAAGCATTTGTTATTTTTTATTTTACTTTAATGTAGGTACTTTACTTTAATCATAAAATGTAAACAGATATACTGTAAAAATACAACAAAAAATACATGCATTTATGACAAAAATACAAGAACATATTCCATTTACGTTACATTCACCTAAATTGCTTGGACAGAAAGAAAAGAGAACAAAAAATAAATACACGCGTACATGACAAAAATACAAGAACATATTCCATATACGTTACATTCACTTAAAGGGCTTGGACAGAAAGATAACAAACTTGTTTTGTCACATTGGAAGACGTCAGTCATCACTGTTACTGCTATCAGCAGAACTTGAAACTTCATCACTTGCCGTTTCACCAGAAGCAGAGCTACCACTGTCTTCATACAGTAAGTCGTCCTCAGAACCATCCATATCGTTACTGATTCCACATTTTTTAAATGATTTTATGACAGTTTCCTTTTTCACTTCATCCCATGATGCTTTCACCCATTCGCATATTTGTGAAATACTGGGTTTCTTTCTTCTTCCTGTGGGAGTGACTTCGAAGTCAGCAGACCTCATCCACGCATTCCATTTCTCTCTCATGAATCCCTTGAAAGGTTTGTTGATAGAAACATCTAAAGGTTGAAGCTGGCTTGTCAATCCTCCCGGTATTACGGCTATGTGCGTTTTCATATCATGCAGTTTCTTCTTGACAACCTCTGTTTTGTGGGCACGAAATTCATCCCAAACAAGTAAGGACGGTTTCCTTAAGAGTCCTCCAGGACGACTGGACCACACCTTCTCTATCCACATCTTATTTCCGTTTTCATCCATCCAAACCTTTTCATGAACGTGAATCACTACACCATTTGGTATTTGTTCTTTTGGTAATGTTTTTCTTTTAAATACCAAGAATGGCGTCAATTTCGTTCCATCTGCACAACATGATAACACAACAGTGTAACGCGTTTTTTCATGACCAGTGGTTTTCACAGTAACAGTTTTTTTGCCCTTTGAGTCCACTGTCTTATTTGAAGGTACATCAAATGTGAGAGGTACCTCATCCATATTGGCTATTTGCGAAAGTTGAAATTGTTTACGTTTTCTGATTTTTAAGACATATCTGTGAAACTGTACAATTTTGTCCTCATATTCAGCTGGCATTCTCTGTGCTATTTTAGTTTTTACACGCATAGAAAGGCGATTTCTTTTCATGAATCGGGAACACCATGAAGTTGAACCAGTGAAATCAGTGATACCTGCACGCTCTGCCATAGATTTTGCTTTGTGGATTATCATCTTTGTAGACACTGCAATCCCGTTCTTCCTTTGGTCCTCAACCCATTTTCTTACATCCTCTTCGAGTTGTGGCCACTTGACGACTCCTCTGCGAAGATTATGCTTAGATCGCTTTGCTGCTGTAAGTTCATTTTCTTGTTTTCGCCAGGTGCGAATCATCTTTTCTGTAGGAAGAGAGCCAAAATGACGTTCTGCGGCTCTATTCCCATTAGCTTTTGCATATTCTATAACCTGCAGCTTAAAAGCTATGTCGTAGCTGTGCCTCCGCGACATTTTAACAACTTGCCACGATAACGAAGATTAAAGAACTGAAGCGGAACACGATGCGAATCTTCCTTAGCCTTTGTTAGTCATCTATTCATAAACAATGCAAAACATAAAAACTGTGGTTACAAGTACTAAATAAAAGAACACCGTCATCCTTTCAAAAGCAATGCGGTGAAACAACAATCGGCGGTTACGAAAGAACACGGACTGTTTGGTCTTTATCCAGCGGTTTACAAGAATCATGCCGACAAGTTTTGCATGCATATTCCTTTCGGAAAAAACAATGTTATCGGTATCTTTGAAATATTCAACCTTATGTCAGCACTTTCTTGAACCCTGATTTCAACAACACAAAGGAGAAGCAGAGGCAGTGAAATATAATGCCTTCGTATTACCATTAGTTGCATAAGACGCACCGGCGTATAAGACGCACCGCAATTTTACCAACAATTTCCAGGGGAAAAAAGTGCGTCTTATACGCCGGCAAATACGGTATACGTTTGTGAACGTTTATATGTTTGTGGCCAATCCTTTCGACAATGAGATCTCGGAAGCTACAGGCTCTAGAAAGATCATGTTTTCACTGATCGACTGCAAATTTTGCATTGATTGTCCAGTTCTAATTGAATATTTATAAAACATGGCCATCTATCCATTAAAATGCTACGAAAGCTAAAAAAACGTTTTTTTTTAAATTGCTAGCCGAAAGCTAGCTCCCTTGCGAGGGTTACGCCCTCTATCCGGGGTGAGAGGTGCAGAGACTAGGGAAGGAAGGATAGAAGTGGTCTATGGGATGTAAGGGTAAGCGGAAAAAGTCATTTACTTTATTTTTAGATCATAATGACAGTTTATGACTTATATTACATTTTATTCAATTGCAACGGACATTATGAACTTTGTTCATAATCATGAGGACAGGAGAAAATATGAAAGTGAAGTGCATATCACAGGACAACACAAGGAAATGTTAATTAGACGAATGCAGATTATCTTGTCCAGGGGCTGCTTTGGACAGTAATGTAGACAAGTGGAGCCCTGTTAGCACAATGGGTTACAGTGCAGCGTATATAGGTGATATATGAAGTGGAAGGTGATCAGAAAAATAAGCTGAAGCGACAAAATGATCTGGATGGTGTGGTGGAATGGTTTTGAGATATAAAGAGAAGAGTAGGGATAGAGGGCAAGTAGAAAATTTATATCCTAAATCATAGTGGAGGTCGGCGTCCATAGTGTCCAGAAGTAAAGGATGATGTTGCTGAAACCGGTTAGTAACGAACTTTACTCGTAACTGTTCAAGATGACAGAGAATGGTAGGAAAAGTGATACGATCATAAAGCTCCTGCGTCGGACTAGGAAGCTTGATTCTATAAACCAAACGAAATGCATGTCTTTCAAGAACTTGTAATTTCTGATAGAAAAAAGTTAGTGCAGCAATTCAAGCGGGATGACCATATGTTAGAACTGGGCGTAAGAATACCTTATACGTATTAAGGATTGTAGTGGGTTGCAATCCCCAGGTGGTACCAACTAGATGTTTTAGTAAATTGAGCCGAGCATACGCTTTGCGAATGATCGCTTGAAGATGTGGCCGCCAAGTTAAGTGATGATCGATGATGATACCAACATAGGTGACCTGTTTTGTAGGTGATATTCGCGTGCCGTGAAGCTCGAGATTGAGTAGATTGGGGTTCTTCTAAACTCGAGAACGTTTCGAGGTGGTATGAAAACTATAGCTTGAGTCTTAGTTGAGTTTATATGAAGGCGCCACTTAGTGCACTAGCAGAGAAAAGAGTCTATTGCTAGACGAAGAGCAGAATTGATTTATTGAATAGGTCTGCCGTGCAAAGAAAGGTAGTGCCATCTGCATATTGAAAAATATGAACATTGGGAGGAAGGGTTGGCATATCAGCTACAAACAGAAGGTAGAGAAGGGGCGAGAGAGCGGAGCCTTGAGGAACACCTGAAAGTATAAAAATCGGATGAAATGAGGAGTTATTGATAGTAACATAAGACAGGCGGTTATAAAGAAAATGGAAGATGAAGCGAAGGTAGGAGAGTGATAGCCTAAAACGGTGAAGTTTGAACATGAGAGCTAAACGTCACACTTTATCAAAAGCCTTCTCTACGTAAAAAAAGAATGAGGCATGAAGGCCGAGCAGTGTTATAATGATTCGTGATGAGGTTGAGAAGTCTGAGCAATTGATCATTGATACTGAAACTAGGTCTGAAACCAGCTTGGTGTACAGGCAAGATATTATGTTGAGAAAGATGGTGCGCTCAAGACCATCAAGACCAGGTGTCAGTCTGATGACAATTGTGCGCTCAAGAATTTTGCTAAATACGGAGGTTAATTGTATCGGACGGTAAGAAGCAACAGAATCTGGAGGTTTGTTGGGCTTAAGAAACATAAGAGTGGAAGAAGTCTTCCAGTCACAAGGGATGAACCCGGTCCGGAGAATAAAAGAGTAGATATATGAAAGAAGCAGAAGACAATACGGAGCCTCTTTGATATGACGATAAGTTATGATGTCGATGCCAGAAGCTGTGTTGCGCTTGCGATTTACGACGGTGGCGATATCAGATGTAGAAATTGGAGCTGTGAGAGGATTGTCGTCTGGAAGAACGTGTGCTGCACTGGGTTGTAGATATGGAGATGATAAATTCAAGCGATCAGTAGGATGTCTTTGAACAATATCAGATGAAAACGTAGTGAAGGTAGTCTGCAGGTGGTGTGCAAAGGCGTTTGCTTTCTCCTCATCTGTGTGTAATGGTTGGTTATTAACTAACAGCGGATATGGTGTGCGAGTAAGCTTCCCAGTTAACATATGAAATCGCTTCGAATACTTAGTGGGGTGTGGAGTTTCGGCTAAGTTGTTACACGTATTCACCCAGTTGAAGAGCTTCTAGAATACCAGTGCGCTGATATTCGCGAAAGAATTCGCGAGAACGATGTACGAGAGGTAGGTAGTTTGGCGGTAGACGTGGTTGGTACCTGGAGATTTCAGTTGTGGGTATATGAAGGCCAGAAGCATGATGAATGGAATGAGTGATTTCAGAGGGCCGTACGTAGAGATCATCTTCCGTAGTAGGAGGCTCGATGGTAACCAAATCTTCAGCAATAGTAGTGAGATATTCATCCCACTTTGCTTGATCAAATCGTGGAACACGACGAGGTTCAGGTAGCAAACGAAGAGTAGGAGCCTATGGTTGATCGATATGAAGTTTGATGGGAAGGTGATCACTACCTATGGAATCGAGCACTTCGAGAGTGCAGCGCTGAAAGAGATTGTCAGAAGAAATAACTACGTGAGGTGTGGTATTCGTGATGGGTCTGGTTGCTTTAGGTATATCAAAAATATGACCGGTGGTATGAGTAGTAATGAAGTCAAGGAAGCTTTGTTTCTGATTATCCGGACGGCTGTGAATATTGATGTCGGCCATGATTATATAGTATTTAAAGTTATTGGAGATGTAGAGAAAGAATGAGCGTGGGATGGGATGTCCAGGGCGTACATATATGATAGCTATGGTAACGTAAAGGGAGTGGAAGTACAACGTAGTAATGAGATACTCTGGAACATTAGTCAATGCAGGATGATATTGGCAGTGGCTAATTGAAGGATGGAAGTCAATGGCCACTCCCCCATTTGCTCGGCGTGCTTCGATGGTAGAATCAGAACGGAGTAGAGTGTATCTAGGTATCCTGAACGTCATAGACGAAGTAAGGAGAGTTTCGTTCAGAAGGAAGGCCTGAATAGTTTTTTTAGAAGTAGCTGTTCGAAGAGAGTGTACTGGGAAGTAAGTGATCGAATATTAAGAAACAGTAATGAAATACCCATGAATAAGGTGCAGGAGTAGTGTTGGAAGTGGCGGAGGATACATGTAATTCCTCAAGAAGGGTGGCGTGAAAATAAACATGAGGTCCGGAGTAAATAGCTTGGAAAGAATATATAAAGATAATGCGGGCTGCATGATTGACCACCTGGAGAATATGCTGACGCAGAAACGGATGAATGTTTTGCAATGTGATGGTAAAGGATGAAAGGAGTTGCTGTACGGAAACTCCTTCACCAATAGGTTGTGGTGCTACATTTTGTTGAACTTCTGGTAGGATGGGTCGCAGCGGAACAGTGAGCTCCGGATTCAAAGGCCCGGCCGTTGCCCTTGCTTTGCAACGATAACTAAATGTGGGGTGTTGTTCCTGGCACGTAGAGCATTGAGGTGGCTTTGTTAGGTTAGTGCAAGCTTTCGTTACGTGGTTTCCGCTGCAGTACCCACACTTGCTGGGCTGGGTGCATTTCGATGTTGGATGCGAGTTGTATGCTAGGCAGCGCTCACACCTCAATGGTAAAGGTGGCGGCGACTTTGATGGCTCAAGTCGATGTTTCTTTTTATAGATGAGGGCACCATGAGCGAGATCATCAATAGTGGTTTGTGAATTGGTTAAGACTCGTGCCATATAGGTAGCTCCTTGGTCTTTTTTAATACGAAGGCACTTTAGAATAGTGTCCCTCAAGAGTGACCTCTTCCATGACTTCGTCTTCTGTTAGAGAAGGGTCAACCCCTTTAATGACAACCGAGAGAGTCGGTGTTTTACGTGGTGGCAGTGCTTGTCGAAATGCCTTAGGTTCGAGGCGCTTCATACTTGCGTGCTTACCAAAGATTTCAAAACTGCTCTTATTGCATACAAGGTAGAATCGTAATTCCGTTGCGAGTGCGAACTATCTGTGCTACAGAAGCGCGTGGCAGATATTTTACAAACTGTTGGAAAGCTAGTTTTGTATTTTCAAACTTGGTGTCAAAATTGGTGAGTAGAAATGAGTACAGACACGGTTTGGTGGTATCCTGAAGAGATGGAAATTCTTTGTCGTCGTCTGGATTCATTGAACTGACAGATTGTTCAGAATCACTTACAGTATGATGACGTTTAGACGGTGGTTGATGAGAAGTGCTGTTAGTTTTATCCGGAGTACGAGACCGGGATCTACCAGTATTCTTGAATTGAGATGTAGTTTTTTGTCTGCGGTCGGCCCCCTTGCCCACCGAGGTAGGTTCGAGAGACGGACCCGGTAGTCCCAGATGGCCACCTGATGCCATCCCGTAAGAAGTAGACGACACTGACAATGAAAATGAGATGAGATGATAACAGATGAGATGAAGAGCGAAAAGGTACAAAAGACATCCTCGATTGGGTGAAACCTTCTGAATCCTCTCCACAACACTTCGCCCTAAATTCAGATCTGCCTGATCTGCGTCCACAGAACAGTAATAATCTGAATATAGACTTTGCACCTAGATGCCTCGCTGGGAAAGCCAAGGACGGATGAGTATTAAAAAAGTGCTATTTTTTGCTTTGCCTTTAAGGAATTTAAAATGTTCTGATTTTTTGTGTAAATGTATACTTATTATTCTTCTAACATATATACTTTTAATTTAGCAGTTTTAGAAAGTTCCAAAAACTCTGGACTTGACTCCCCTTTGCCCTGTGGGAAGCCTCGCTTTCTATTTTTTTCTTTTACAGGGAAGAAGGAGGGAATTGTTTGGAAAGCTGACCACTTGGCGTGAGGCATGAGACTATATAATTCGACCCACCCCTTCTCCCAGGATTCACTTATTTTAAGAATTTCTTCGGGGACTCTCTTGCTCTGGTAAGAGAGTTGACGCTATGTCCAGATATACGTGAGTAAAGTATTATTATTTTTTTTAACTTTTAAGTATTTTTGGACGGAGCGGGCGGAATGAGCTGCTCCTGATAGTTTTAAACAGGTTTCTAAGTGATGAAATCTGCGACTTCGTAAATAATAGTTAGATTTTTTTTAAGGGACATAGGCCAGAATAGCCCACAATAAGGGTTTCTCTTTAGATTTTAATGCTAGCACTGGTTCTGTCTGAGAGAGTAACTTGGCCAGTTACATTCTTCGGTGCTCGCCGGGAAGAGAATTTCAATGAGGTTCTCCGGTGATTGTAAGGACTCAGGAATTTGCATAGGCTGGAGTGAGGCTTGAATTCCTGTTCGAGTCCATAATAAATTTAAGTATCTCTAAGGAAGTTAGAGGAGCTTGATAGGAGACAGCAGGCCTAATAGTGGAGGTCTCTGCTTTTAGGAGAGCATACGAGTTACACAGCGAGTAGCCTCATGGCACTGATTTTTTTTAACTAGTCAATAAAGAGTTATTCCAGGGTAATTTCAGGTTTTTATTTAAGTTGGTGTTTTTTCTTCTATTTGCCGACCTTAGAGTTATATGTTTATGTTTATATTTTCCTCGATAGGCTGGAAAAACGACAAAAGGAGGAAGTATTCCTCCCGAAATCTATGATTCTTGGCTTCTTTTAGTTATCTTTTTTATTACTTTAGCATATCCCTAGACGAGCTAAAGAAGTAAGATTCCCGCAGATACCTCTTTCTTACTTTACTTGTTACTTCTGTGGATAGAACATTGCGGATGGATAGGGAAGACGAGAGAGGGTGGGCTGGAATAGCAACAAGACCAACATCTATCAACTCAGCCTGGAGGTTAATCTCTAGAAGAACTGAACACCCAATCTCGTGTTACACTCAAATGGATACGTTTGCATCACACACCTGAGGCTCTTGATAGACTTGGCAATTGTTAGTTTAATGCCAATAGCTTTGCTCTCTTCGGTCATGAGTTGCATGCCTATTTTTTTACGACTCTACTGTCAAATACGTGTGAGAACATCAAGACTGGATACTCACTCCTAGAGAAGATTCTCAACACGAAGCTCAACGTGTCCAACTCTTCATCGACAGCGAAGATGATCTCCTAAATCACATGTATCATAGCTCTGAGATCGTCTCCGAAGAAAATATAAGTGAAGGTAGAATATCCGAAGAAGGTTGGGGAGCAAAGCATTTTATAGACCAATTCACTGCTATAGCTCAAGTAGACGAACAGGATTAGCAGCGATTGAACACTGTCAAACAATTTCAGACAAAATAGAATAATTCTCGAGAAATGGCTACCGATATAAATTTGATGTTGACTGACAGTATAATCCCTTAAGAATTTGGCTTCTTGATGCTCACTTTGGGTCACTTATTAAGGTCCAGGAAGAAACAATCCTTCATTTTCTTAACTTGTAAATTTGGCTGTTCTGTTCATTTTATATTCTTATATATTAAACCTGTGAAGTGCCAGTTATATATATTAGGGTGGTCCTTATATACGAGATATGGTGAAATTTCAAAATAAATCAATTTATTTTCTGACCTTCTCAAAAGTTTCGTTTTTGTATAAAATAATATGTGCAAAATATCATGTAAGAATTTTAATATTTAGAGGTGGCTCAACAATCACCTTAAGGTGGATCACTAGGTGTTCTCGGTGCTATGCTAAACACTGCTTGAATAGTGCGGCGTTGCTAGGTTAGTGTCGAGAGTTTACTGGTGCCAGATAATAAAGGAAGTAATCATGGAATTCTGCTTGGATACTTACTGGAGAAATTAGTTTTCGGCTCATACCGCAATTCACAGCTGTCCCGCTTCTCGAACTGCAACGCTAGAATCCAGGAATTAAACGTACAAATTTAACAACAACGCATTATGGCATTCTGCGCAAGTTTCTTCTCAAAATCTATTTCCTTAAATGTAAATTAATAATTAAATAAAATGTGAAACATAACACGAAAAACTGTCAAACAGTATATCTATTTGGTAATAAGATCGTTACTTTAAAATACCTTACACATTCAAATAAACATTTCATAAAATTGAGCGCTTCTAGTAAGATCTAACAACAAGTGCCATCTTGTGTGCTCATTGTAAAACGAATCAATGATTTTCTTTTATTTGTTACTTTTTCGATATCAGAAAACACAGCCAAATGAATTAGTGTCTTGTGTTGTAGCTGAAACATAACTTTATCTTATAGTACAATATTTATAATGTGTAACGTTTCATTGCGCAGTAGTTAAGGGAATGAGCTAAAATATGTACTGACTTCCGGGTGGTGATCCACCTTAAAATTTTGCCATGTGAAAGGCTAATGCTAATTGTTCGAGTATTCTATATGTTTCATAGAATGTCAGATATTCAAATATGTCAGATAATCACAGGAAAATCAATGTAACCGCAAAAGTTTAGAATAGTCTCTACTGAATGATTACAGAACAGCATATTCCGACTGTGAGTAACGCTATATAGGCCTAGATCTGCAATCACTGATCCTGAAGAAAAGTTGATTTTTCTTGCAACAGGGAACTTTTCCCGTACGTGTTCGATTAATTAGATCGCATACTGCAACCGTTTTTCAGTCTTAAAGCGTTCTTACTGAATGACTTATTGTATTAGGGCGACACCACGCTCTGCATTATCATTTGTAGTTGCTAATGAGCAAACAATTGCATTAGCGACTTTAAAGTCGTGCCTATCATTCCATACATCAAGGTGTTCCCTGAGGAAATCATCTAGGATGCCAAGAAAAGCAAATATACTTCTGCTACTTTTTGTCACAAAATCGACGTGTGTCTTACTTTCTACCACGGTCAAATTCACCTCTGCTTGGATTGATCTCTGCTGAAGATTCCACCATAGCTCGTTTTGTGTTAGAGTTTAACTCTGGATCAAAGATACTAAAGTGGATCAAATCTTCTGACAGATACCACAGATGTGTCATTTTGTGTGATGTTGCTTCACTAATCTCACGTTGAGGATAAGCTTGAAGTTCCTTAAGGAGCTGGAGATCATTTCTAGCTGCCATAGAAGCCTACGGTGCCAGAAGCCAGAATTTAACATAAATCTTCGCGAGAAATATGTTGAGATCTCGCAATCCCTGCAACTCTGTCTGTGTCAGCTTAAATTGGGAACGGAACAACCAATCTTAAGACCATAGATTGTCCAGCGAGCTTGATGCGTTGACCCAGGAGCTCGGAACTTTATTTCGGTTGATGGATCATATGGTGAACTTCCCAAGAACATTAACATCAGCAAGAGCAGTTAGCTATAATCATCTCGCGGTTGACGATCCTGCAGTAGGTGTTCACAGAAAAAAAAAAAATACTTCATCCTGGACATCACGAATTTCTGCTACTGTAAAATTGTCTTAGATGACGTCCTCCTATTTTCCCTGGTCAATGGAAGGCCACTGCTGCTTGAAACGTTTGAACATGAGAATGTTTGGTGAGCAGATGGGTCCTAAGCATGCTCCAAAGGCAGAGGACAAATATAAGTTCCAGGATGTGATGTCGACGTCCGAAGTGCAGCTGTTCAAAAATGATACCCGTTCCTGATGAACGGCCACTGTTGAAACTGGAAGTATCAAAACACATGACACGGATCAAGTTTTCCAGTCTCCACTCTATCACTCTACTGTATACAGCGTGAGCGGTAGCCCTTCCACTCCCAAAGGATAATTTTGGAATTTCTAACAATTTCTTCTCTCCTATAGTCGATACCAAAATGGGCAGCCCATCTACCTTATTGCTTCCACTAATATCACTCATTAGCTGTTAAAATTATGTTTGGTTTGAGTGACTCTTTAATGTGATATCAACCGATTGGCTGCATTCTTGACAGTGACAGCGGATGGTTGATCTATTAATTACTAGCTCCCGAAAATCTTGTTCACAGATCTTGGAAGCCTCGAAGAGAATCATAATGGTGCATCTGTCATATTCACTTTCTCCTTCTCTTTTTGAAGTAGCACCTTGTCGACTTCCCCAATACACCCAGAACGTCCTCCTGTCGCTAAAATTGTAGGAACATCTTGTCTTCCTCATTATACATCAGATCTATGGCATTCGAATGTGCGATATCAAAAAGTTCCTCAATCAATGGTGAAAATGTGGCTTCATTGGCTTCTTGAGTCTAGGTCCGATGATTCTTATTTTTCCTAAGTTCTTTCCACTGAAAAAAAGATGCTCAACTTTCTTCATCGAATCTTGGCGATCTTTGACAGGGATCCTAGAATAGGACCAGAAGTCTTCAACTCGCCCCACCGTCTTCGTTACTGCCGTTCGGATTGTTTCTTTGAGAAAATTATGAAGATACAGAAAGTAGGCAAGGACCTGTTTCACTGCTGCAATTGCAACATACGTAAATATATATATTGAGAACGAGCCTCTACCATATGTTTTAGTTATCTTTAAAGGAAACTTAATTCTTACAGCCGTATATTTTTACAAGGTATTGCTGTAAGAATAAGGTTCCTGGTATATCATTATTAAAACCTTATTAATATTTATAAGAAGTGTTGCCAGTAGAAAATCTAAACTACAAAAATTAATTCTTCATTAATTAAAACACGCCAGTCACGTATGATACATTTCATAAAATGGTTGAATATTTAAAACTGCAAAATTGAGAATTTAGGCTATAGACAGAACCATGATCATGTCGCTGCTTTTCGGTTACCCATCAAAGAATGTGATAAAGGTCGTAAAAATTTTTTTGTTATAGGTATTAATTTTCTATCGTGTTCTTTTTGGGTGCACACGCAGACAGACAGAAGCGCCCTTTAGATATGGATACTTATCATTATGTTTATGAATTTACATATATATGTAAGTTTATTAATTTTGTATGTTGCAAGCTAGACTTTATATTATTATTATTATTATTATTATTATTATTATTATTATTATTATTATTATTATTATTATTATTATTATTATTTTATAGTAATTTTATTATTATTTTAAATTTAATATTACTTTAATTTCAAAAAATTTTAATCAATACAATATAATATAACTGTATATGATGAACATTTATCACCATAAAGCAAAATTTACATGTTCTTCATATCCACTCCTTTGCAAAGACCTATTTACCACACTCACACACACTGCCTTTGAAACATTAACAACAAATACATACTACACTACAACAGAAGTGTACCAACACACAAACAAAACCTTCACAAAGAAAATAGGTAAACAAATATTAATTTTGAAAGAATCAAAAATTATCTGGAAGTTTCACATAATTGGCACAATAATGTTACAAAAATAATTGTTATTACAATTATTATGGTATATAGGCCTATACATTTTCAATCAGACAATAGAACAGTAAATTTCCATTAAATTAACCGTCTTCGGTCCCATATGTAATCTTTTTGCGCCTCCCCGACACAAGCATATGTGTTTCACTTTGTTACAATAATTTACTTTCCAATTACCATATTAATCTTATTTATAGAATATGTCGTCCAGTTGCCGTTCAGTGTTGTCCTTTGTGCTAGAGAAGAAACACCTCATCTAGTTCCTTCATGTGGTAAAGTGCCAAGAACCGACAACACGTTGCCACGTTAGATAGCAATAGATATGCGTTGAAATGAAATCTTTGAGTTTTACGTCCCACGGTTATGCCGGTTAGGCTAAAGGAGACGGTGATGATGAGTAATGAATGAAATGGTGGAATGAAGAAAGTGGGAGGAAACGGGAGAACCCCGAGAAAACCCACGCACACGGTGTTTGTCCACCACAAAGTTCACTTGGCGGGGGCTGGGATCGAACCCGGGACCCCTAGCACCAGAGGTGAACGCTCTACCACTGAACCACCGCTGCCCCAGATATGCGTTGAATTAGTAAAGATGTTGAACGAACATCTCCAGTAGCGATAGAAATTGCGTCTGCCTACTTCTCTAATAAAATCAAGGCTTGTAGATACCCAAGCACCACTAGTCTCGATGGCAATTGGAGCAAAAATAAATTTATCAAGGAGGTTGTTATATTTCGTTTGGTTTTCTATTTATTTATTATAATATATTGTTTACTATTTTTGTTAATATTTAATATTATTATTATTTATCATTGATTTATATATTATAGAATGCAGTGGCGTAACTAAAGGCTTGGGGACTTCCCCGCAGACAGCGTGGAGTGGGGCCCCTTCTCTACGTCCCACTTCACGATTTGTTGCCCCTTATGGCTTGAGGCCCCTCGTAATGCGGGGTCTGCGGGGCCCTTATTTATGCCCCTGATTGAATGAATAATTATTATAATAACGCGATAGAATGTCAGTGTTCTTCCAAGTTGCATTGTGCTCTGCGGCAGACTATGCAATAAACTTCAAATCGCTTGAGTCACCTCTAAATATTAATCAATTTCATTAAAGTTTCACAGAAAGGAACAATATGAAAGGGTCAGAGGTTGAAATTTCAGACATATGAAAATAAGGACCATATATATATATATATATATATATATATATATATATATATATATATATATATATTAGGGTGGTCCAAATTTCTATGGGGAAAAATAAATTTAGGAATTTCTTAGGGCTCACCCCCTAAAATGGTTCCATATGGAACCAAATTAAGCCAGGAGAAAAAATGGTGCCCCAAACGACCTAAAATTTTGAATGCGTTTACAATACATAGTGTATGGGGAAAAGCTGGAATAAACTCTCGTAATTTAGAAACGGCTCAAGGGAATGAAGATATTTTGGATAATGGTACTAGAGGAAGAGATTAACCTAATCTTGTATACGTTATCATGGCGGCCGTCTTGAAGTCCGCCATCTTGAATTCAGGTCAAAATTTTTAAATAGGAAGAGGGTCATGTGACATATCTTTTCGAGGTAGCATTTCACCAGATGCACAAATCTGGTATTATTTTCAAGTTACCTATATTCATGTAAGAGTTATTACGTGTGAAAAACAAAATGCTTCATGTAATGTTATTTTATCGCAGTTATGGAACACAAATATGTAAGAATTTTGGAAGTATTTCACATAAACTGAAACAAACTGCTTGTTTCGCTTTGAACTACAAATACGTTTTTTTCCATCAAGATGATTCATAGACCATTATGAGGAAAAAAGAAAAATTATAACTTGGAAGAAATTGAAATATTCCTTATTTGTGTAGTATCCTTTTGGCAAGTTATGAATCTTATTTGCTACATAGTTCACTTTGTTGCATATAGGAAAATATTGTCTGTGGGACTTTATTATCTGCAAAAGAAACTGTTTGTGCTCCTCATTTTTCGTAAGAACGTTGTTGTAATCTTCTATTAGTTACCCTCCCCTTTCTGCACACCGTTTGTTACGTGGATGAATGAAACTATTGTTTTTCCTTGAAGATAGTCATTGTTATTTGGCCATGAAGTCGGATCACCCTCAAGAAACCCTTTGGGCATTTTAAATCTCTCGAGGAAAATTTGTTGGTCGTAACAAAATCACTGATTTCTCTTTTCAAAAGAATTTTTATGGGATCATCTCTTGCGTCAAGCCTCTTTGCTGCTTCACGGTTTCCCCTTATAGTTTTAATTCTTTCAACCATTTTTTGCTTTTCTATTATGGTAACTCCATCATCAAAAAACCCCAATGCTACGTGTTCCTCCGTCAAGTACCAGAGTCGGCGTGAACATTTAGAAAGAGCCACTTCAGATAATTCAGCATCTATTTGTCTTTAACTGTACAAATCTTTCAAAAATTGTAGATCTTGTAATGGTGAATGGAATGTTTGATCATATTTAAGCCAACTGTGAACATATAGTCGGATCAGAAAGTCCATACTCTCCGAAGACCCGGTTCTATTTGCTCCGTTAAACGAAATTGTTGGCGAAAGAGAAATATTTTAAATAGTAGCTTGCTTTTCACATCCACCTTACATGGTGAATTGCTCCAGGCGAACGAAAGAAAACTTCTCAAGGAGGTATGCTACCCAAGAATATGATGGTCAGTTCTAAAAATTCTCTGTACTGTCCTGCTTCTACAAGTTTGATAGCAAAATTCAACACTTGATTTCTTACATCGGAAATATTGTTTGTTACATCATCATTATCAATTCCTGGAATAAAGTTAGTGCAATCTATTCTAGACCACTCGTTCTGAAAACACTTCAATAGGAGAACGTCCGGTCCAGATGAAAACGAAACACAACAGTTATCAAATACACATTTTAAAACTAATTCATAAAGTGGTGTCTAGAAGGAAGGTATAGAAGGTTATTTTGGAACTACTGCTCTAGCAGAATGCAAGCACCGTTGACAAGATCCATATTGCAAGGAGTAGTGTCACAACAAACTGCCTGCACGAACTTTACCAAGTTCCATTCTTCAAGCGAATGTACTATAGTAGAATCAATATGTTCTTCTCTTGATGACGACGAAATGGGAACACCAATTAACCTCTCATGACCATCTCCTGTAATAATTATTGATAACATGCCGGCAGTCTCTCTGCCAGTCAAATTCAGCAGTACTTTTCCGTTCCAATGCACAACTAACGGACTTGATGCACTCTGAAATTGTTTCTTGTAGTTCTGTGCAACTTCACTACAGGTTTTCTCTCAGCATCGGTGAATGGAACACCCATTTATTGCTAGTTCCTCTACATTATGGCCTAATGCCTCTGCCGTCGCTGTCAGAATATGTATTGCTGCTCTATGAGTGATCTTTTATCGATTAAGAGCAACACCAGTCTTTGAGTAATAAAATTAGTATTTTCCCCCTTTTACATCTCTTGGACGGTCCGGGCACACACGCATTTGTATTTACATTTTCTCTAACATTCTCAACTGCGATTTTCTCTTCATTACTTGAACTGCTCCATGTCTTTTGGCGTATAAAGTTCAAACACCTGAACGAAATTGCAACTTACCATATTAATATGGTGTCGCCTTCAGAGCAGCCTTGATGCAACGTGGGATGGAGGCATAGAGGTCGTGAATGATAGCAAGTGGAATTTTACACCATTCCTTGTGCAGGACATCACCCAGTTCTGTGAGAGAATGGAGGTGGAAATCGTCGCCGGAGTCGTGTTTCCAAGACAAACCACAGATGTTCAATTATGTTGAGATCTGGGGATTGGGCGGGCCAGGGGAGGTGTTGAACTTCATCCCGATGTTCCTCAAACCACGCTGCAACAACGCCAGCTGTGTGAATGGGTGCATTATCATCCTGGAAGATGGCGTCTTTGTCCGGGAACAACATCCGGACCATAGGATGCAAGTGGTTTCCTAAAATTGCGACATAATCGTTGGCAGTGATTCGCCCGCTAATTGTGACCACAGGACCCAATGAAAACTATGATATGGCGGCCCACAGCATCACCGAGCCGCCGCCATGTTTCACAGTTGGGCGGAGACACTGCAGATCATAAGCTTCTTTGGGCGTTCTCCAAACATAAACACGGCCCGTGGTTGGGAATAGGGTGAAGGATGACTCATCCGAATCACACGTTTCCAGTCCTCAACGGTCCAAGTTGCATGGTCGCGGCACCATTTGCGGCGAGCGAAAGCGTTATGGTCCCTGATGAGAGGTTTGGCCCATGCAACACGACCCCGTAAGTTCATGTCATGTAATTCGCGGCAAACTATAATTGTCGAAACAGGGTGGAGGAGGTGTTGATTGAGTTCCTCCGTCACTTGCTCCGCAGTGGCACGACGGTTCTGCGTGACAATGCGCTTTAATACCCGGCGTGACCTGCCACTCATGATTTTCTTCCGCCACTGTTCCGCTTCCCCGATGTGGTTTTCCCATGTGTTGTGTAGGCCGTCATCACCTTCGACACTGTCCCACGCGACATACCTAACACTGTAGCCACTGTCGTCACACTCACTCCACATAACCGCGCAAAAACAATTTGCCCTCTTTGAAAATCTGAGAGGTCTCCCATTTTACACTACCTCCGTCTGCTGCAGCCACTGGACACTGCTGTTCCACTGCGCCTGACGTAGTATGGAGACCTACCTAACACACCACCAAAAGCGGTCCGGCGCTGTGGGCGCCACGTCACCAATGGCAACCCATACATCTGACGTGTTGCCACTACAGATGTTTTCATTTTTCTGATCACCATCTGTATATATACATTGCTCCACAAAACTTAAGCAACCCGAGAGAACGTGGTATAAGTGACGTGTGGGGCCCATTCAACACTGGTTAGTGGCATGCACATACACAGAGACAAACAGGCAAGGCGAGCACCCATTCTATCACATAAGCAGCACCGTTGCAAGCGCGGTGAACAAATTATGCCATGAGGCGTACACCACAGCCCAGTAGTGTCCGAGGCTCCAAGCATTGAGTTAGTGGTTCTTTTGTGGGGCACACACCTTGCAATGGCTGGTAGACGACATTTGAGTGACTTGGACCGCGGGCGAATAATTGGGCGGTTGGAATTGGGCCGATCGCAAGTGGAAGCGGCGCAGGAATTCAACGTGAACGAAAGAGTTGTGTAGAGGCTGTGGAGTCGCTTTGAAAATGGAGGTGAAGTCAGTAGACGTCATGGGGGATGCCGCCCGAAGAAGACGTCGGCCGTCGATGGCCGATTTCTCACAATTTCTGCGAAACGTCACCGTTAAGCTTCATGCTCTCAACTGGCCAATGAGTTGTTTCAGGCTACAGGACAGCGCGTGAGTCGTGAAACTGTTCGTCGGCGGCTCAATAGAGCAGCACTGTATGCATAAAGGCCTGTGCTGTGTGTGCCATTGAAACTGGAGCACAGACGTGCGCGTTACACATGGTGTCTGGAACATGTTGCATGGGAGGATCACCAGTGGGCGTGTGGTATGTTCTCCGATAAGTCGAGATTCAGCCTGTCGTCTGATTCTGGTCGGACTTTAGTGTGGAGAGAGCCAGGAACATTCTATCATTCAAATTTCATTGCTGACCGGCTGTCCTATGGCGGTGGTTCCATTATGGTGTGTGGTGGAATTATGCTGGATGGGAAAACGGACCTCCATATTGTGCAACATGGCACTTTGACAGCAAACTGTACCGGGATGAAGTTCTCAATACACATGTACGCAATTTACACGGAGCATTTAACCCAGACTTCCTGTTCGTGGATGACAATGCCCGTCCACACCGTGCACATCTTGTGTCCGAGTATCTGGAGAGTGAGGACATTACGCGTATTGCATGGCCTGCATATTCGCCGGATTTGAATCCCATCGAGCATGTGTGGGATGCTCTTGGGCGGCGAATAGTGCAGCACAGTCCACCAGCACGCACTCTCCTTGACCTGCAAACAGCTCTCCTCGAGGAGTGGCGCCATCTGCCGCAAGACTTGATCAACACTCTGATTTGCAGCATGGAGGCCAGATGTCGTGCCTGTATAGTTGTTCGTGGTGGTCACACGCCATATTGACTGTTTATGCCCTCGCACAATCCAGCTTCACCTGTTGAGGTATCGTTGTGCTAAACTTTTTGGTCACTCTGTACATCCTAACCGTATTGTTCGTCTTCACTTGTGTTGCATTGTGCATCTGGACCGTCTGTTTGATCATTATACTTGGTACAATGATCGTGTCGTTTTATTTTCTGCCACTTTCTTCGAGTTGGTTAAGTTTTGTGGAGTGTATATATATATATATATATATATATATATATATATATATATATATATATATATATATATATATATATATGTGTGTGTGTGTGTGTGTGTGTGTGTGTGTGAGAGAGAGAGAGAGAGAGAGAGAGAGAGAGAGAGAAAGAGAGAAAGACGGCCAAGAGTGCTTATGTTTTATCTTAAAATACATCCTAGAGAACATGTGTTTCCCATAGAGAATATTGTTTCTGTTTTTTTCGTATAAATTCATATATAAAATTTTAAGTTCGGAAATCGGAATGTCACAATTCCTTCAGATTTGTGTTCCTCGTGATCTAACTTACAAAATATATGAAAATCAGATGGGGTTCAGTTTGCTTCCCTACAATCAAGATTTAGATGCAATAAATAATTGACTCAGAAGTAATTTATTAGAAATCAAGCTAAATTTATTACATTTACTAACAAAATTGAGTATTTTGTTTGCTCAAATACAGTCAATGGTCTTATAATGAACAAAGAAGTACAAGGCAAATGTCTAGGCAGTGTATACGGCAGGCAATTGAAATCTGCCCATATAAATGATATAGTAAAAGGGACGATAAAAGTTATAGGTTTTATATTCAATTAATAGCTCTGACCAAGTCTAATATACTACTTTCCAAAATTCATGTGAAACAGTTCAAATGCTTTTCTATGATACTGAAGAGAAACAACGTTGATACCGTTTTTGTATTGAGAAAAATATAGAAATTACTTCCTTCTCCTCTCCACCTTAGAAGCGTCATTTTTTGAAACGCTGGGCACGTTCATTTATTTATGGACTTCATATTTCAAGTTTCAAATGTCTAACGTGAAAACTGGTGAGATACTCTATTTTGGCATACATTTTAAACCTCTTCCTTTCACTTAGGATATGCATTTAATCAAAGTAACATGACAAAAATCCTGATTCGATGTATACATAGAGTGCCAAGAGCTTTTCAGCATGGTTCTCACCATTTCTGCTCTTCACCAACATTTGAATCCTAGAACCGTCCAACGCATCTTGTGAGTCCCGTCCCTGTAAAATTCAAAAAGACCAACGACTTCTTCTAAGTTATTTGAATCAGTGGCTTGAATTTTACAGAGAATTGTTTTAAATGATCTAATAATAATAATAATAATAATAATAATAATAATAATAATAATAATAATAATAATAATAATAATAATAATAATAATAATAATAATAATATGATGATGATGATGATGATGATTGCTATTTTGACGCCGGTGGAACTAGTCCATATCTTTCAAATAGTTCGTAGGAAAAGTAGTCGCATGGTGATAAATCAGGGGAGTGTAAAGGCCATTCAACATCTCCGAAAGGAGAGAGACTCTTTGTTAAGAACAAGGAAATACGTGTTTCAGCATTTTCGAAGCCTTACTTCTAAGGAGAATAGGGATATCGTTTTTCTAATATACAAATTTCTCTTTCTTTATTTAGAAAATTTAGAAAATGCGAATGTAAAGATTCGCTTAAGTTGAAAGTGTGAAATTTGGCATATAGTCTTTTAATTACAAGTAATGAAATGTTTCACCATTTTAAAAATTCAGCCCCTAAGGGAGTCATTTCTGCAATCTCAACCCAGAAAATTCAGTGAATGACATCATGGTGCTGACGGTCGTAAGAATCCGCCATCACCGCATCCCCCGCCGGACAGGTTAAGACATGTCTGAAGAAGTTCCCAAGTGGCGGAGCTGCGAGTGTGAATATCGTGTGTAAACAGCACACTGTAGTGCGCGCCATCGAAACCAAAAATGGAGAAGCGAACATATATGTACTTCTGTTTCAAACTTGGAAAATCAGTGGAAAAGACTTATGAAATGCTGACAACAGTTTACGAAGAACGTACTGTCACCTGAAGTGTGTTTATAAGTGCTTTAAATGTTTCCAAGAAGGGCAGGTCACCATGGAAGACCTCTCGAACTGGCCAGGCCGCAACTCGCACTCCAGACAACGAACAGAAAGTGAAGGAACTTTTGGCCCAGAATCGTCGTGTGATATTGGGAATGATATAGAAGGAAGTGGGAATTGGTCGTGAGACAGCTCACCTAACAGTGACACAGGATTTTGGTAAACGTAAACTTTGCTCCTGACTCGTGTCCCACACTTTGACGTCGGAATAACTGCAACTTAAGATTGACACCTGTGAAGATCTTATCGACATTGCGGATCGAGGCCCAAATTTCCTGAAAACCATCGTTATGTGCGACGAGACCTGATGCCTGAGGTACGATCCCGAAGGCAAGCGTCAAAGTATGGATTGGCGGGGTCCAAGTTCGTCGAAAAACAACAAGTTGCGAAGTGAGAGATCCCACATCAAGGCAATGTTCATGGTGTTTTTCGACTCTGAGGGTCTCATCCATAAAGAATTCACCTCTGAGGGCATTACGTTAAATGCCGCTAAGTACCTGCAGAAACTGAAACGTCTGCTGCAACGGATCAAGCAAGTACGCCCCACGAGACTCTGCTCTACAAGAATGCCCAGCCACACACTGCCTTTCTGGTGCAGCAGTTCCTGACCAACAGGGGAGTTGCGTCACTCAATCACCCATCATACTGCTCAGATTTGTCTGCCCGGGACATTTTGTTGTTCCCCAAATTGAAATCAACCCTGGAGGATCAGAGATTTCTCTCACATTTCGGACATCCAACGTAATGTTACGACCCAGCTGAAGGCCATCTCTTACAACGATTTCGCCAGAATATTCCAACTTGTGCAGCCATTCCTAGAATTGCATTACCATTCACGGGGATTACTTTGAAGAACAGTAACTGCTGTTTTATGTAAGACAACAATCCATTCGAAATATAGACACATTTACCGAACGTTCTGGGCACAGGTCTATATCTAAATTTCTTTTTCTTCCATTTATTTTGAAAGCTCCGAATGTAAGAATTCATATTTAACATAGAGGTGTAATTTTTTTTTTTTTTTTTTTAATTAAGAATAAGGACATAAGTATTTCAGTGTTTCTAAACATTCTGCTTTTAAGGATGGAAAGTAACTCATTTCTACAATATCCAATTTCCTCTTCTCTATTCAGAAAATGACTAATTTAAACATGCTCAAGTTGAAGGTGCAAAATTCGGTATATAAACTCTTAATTAAAAGTATGGGAATACTTTACGCAAGCTCCTCTCTAGTAAGAAAAGGGGGAAATTTAAAACATATTCAAATATTTAAAAACCCTTATTTGAAGGGGAAAGACAGGACAGTTTCTAGAATATTCGAAGAGCGTGGGTTTATAAGTATAGTGAAATGACGCCAGATTAATTTTCAGATGACAATTGGATGGTATGTAGGTTCCCCCCAAGATACATTAATCCCTCACTTTCAAACCGCAACTCTCATTGGTTCATGAGAAATGGAGCAAAATCGGAAAAATGGGATTAATTTATTTCTCAAGAATGGTTATATCGATTTTGTTCAAACTTTGATATATGTATAGGTGTATACAAGGGCTTTGTCAGAAAAAATTAACAGCTTCCTCCAACCATTTCTCTCCTCAAAATATTCGATTCAATATTTTGAGCCCCTTTTGATCTATGATGGTCTGCGAGCACAATTATGAAAATATAAATTTTAGATGTCGCTTTAACCCTAGAATCACATTTTTTTTTCAATTGTATCACGGGTACGCCATGGTCAAAATTAGCCAAAATCAGCCATACCGCACCTATACGGGGGCAAATGCATAAAGAACAGCTATTGATGTAGCTGATTTTGGCTAAGTAGCTACTTCAGTCTTTGCCACTGTTTTCATTCATATTTGTTGTGTGAATGAATAAGAAAGCACACCTGAAAAGCGCCGAACTCACTGATTCCCCATTTGATGGCCTGTAGCGTCACCATCCCCATTTTGAGCCAAAGTGTTGATATTGGTGTTTGAAACTGATGATATTGGTGTTTATTTCATATGAGCCAATCAGCCTGAACATGAATATGAGGTTAAAATTGCCATTAGACCCCCATAAGTACCTCATTTGAGGATGCCTGAAGTTTCAGTGTGATGTTCATATAAAAAAAAATCAATGTTACCTGTACCTACAGTGTGCAATCAATGTGAAATAACCTCAGCTGGAAAGAAAATAACCATCAACACCAACATAATGTGATGCAACCTTTGTTGTAGTGTCTCCTATAGGTCCTGAGAGGGGGGGATGGGGATAAGAAGTAGAGTAGTGGAAAACTGCAACATTTGAATAAAAGGTACATTTCATCCAAGAAATAGAAGAAAAAATAATGCAAACGGAAAGTTAAATGTAAGAAGTACAAATATTTCAATGTGTGAAACAAATACGGATGAAAGGAACATTGTAGTACGTACTTTAGTCTTTGCCACTGTTTTCATTTATGACCACACAAATGTCGTCGTAATAGAATATTTTGATCAATATTTGTTCTGGTTTTGGGATCCTCGATAATTATCTTAAATAATTTACTAATAAATAATGGCTGCAACATTGGAGCAAGAGAGAACTGTTCTCAATCCATTTGCACAGTCGCAACAATACCTAACGACACTTTTGTAACCTGTATTTGGTTTTAAATGAAGCATTTGTATGTCTTGCTTTGCGCATACCTTGAATGCACTGTGATTTTCAATATCTTGTCGTTGTCTTTAACGTACTTACTGGATATTAATAGTACCTCTTTCATACAACATTTCAGCCAAATAACATACTGCCTGTTTATATAGGGAGGACCCACAAAACAATCCTTTCAAATATTTTTCGGTCATTCGAGGAAACTCCTCAACGTCCTGTGAAGTAATAGATGTAAACGGGAATTCTTTTGTTCGCAATTTCTTCTGAAATTTCGCAGATTTCATGATTGCGGTGATTGTGGAGTAGTTTTAATCTGCTGTCACAAGTATGAAGAATTTATTGTGTAGAGAACTAACAATTCTATAATACGAGTCGATACTATTTATCATTTTATTGTCAAACATTTCATCCAACAAACGATATTTTTCTTTCAGCATTCCATGTGTAGCTTCAACTGCCAAAAGAATTCTTGTAACAAACCTACTGTAGTATAATTTGCTTCTGCAGTGGACAATTGTGATTTTTTGCCTTTAAATGCAGGCATAGGAATTTCATAACCTTTGTCCTCAATATAACTTTTATAGGGTCTATATTTTAATCCATTGACTACTAATTTACTAATATGAAACGTTCAATTCTAATGTAGATGGGGGTATTGCCCCCAAGAAAAATCGCAACAGATGCCACTGGCTGTCAGTATTCCTTTCTTCACGACGAATTCACACAATCACAAAGAGTTCTTTGTTTTGTGTTTGTCCTAAAGTGTTCATTCCCAAATAAATTGTTAAATATCAACAGTTTCACAAAATCCCAAACCATGGATGGGAGCAAGAGAGAACTGTGGCCACAGGCCATCAATTGGGTCCTCAGTAAATTTAGCACTTCAGATGTGATTTCTCACTCATTCACTTACAAATATGCTAAAGCTACATCAGTAGCAATTCTTTTTGTATTTGCCCCTTATAGGTGCGGTATGGCTGGTTTTGGCTAATTTTGACCATGGCGTATCCGTGATACAATTTTGAAAAAAAAAAAAATATGTGATCGTAGGGTTAAAGCGATATCTAAAATTTATTTTTTCATAATTGTGCTCGCAGACCATCATAGGTCAAAAGGGGTTCAAAATAGTGAATCGATTTTTTTGAAGTGGAAAATGGTCGAGGGGAGCTGTAAATTTTTTCAGACAAGACCCTTGTGTACATCTATACATACATCCAAGTTCGAACAAAATCGATCTAACCATTCTTGAGAAATAAATTAATCCCGCTTTTCCGATTTCGCGCCATTTCTCATGAACCAATGAGAGAGAAAAACGTGAGAGATTAATGTATCTTGGTGGAACTTACATACCACCCACTTGTCCCACGATTCATCTGGGGCCATTTCACTATATTTATCCTCCCACGCTCTTTCAGGTTTTATATTTATTATATCTTCCTGTACACCAAAAGGATACTTTTGTTAGTGTTATCAAATTTAGCGATCGTTTATTTTCTCACACGATTTTTCTTGTCCACAGTAGTTATTTCAAGTTTTGCTTTAGGAGGTGGGGTGGAGAAAGAGTCTCCGATATACATATTTTCACGTTTTTCATTAGTATATTATTATATACTATTGATTAAAATGTATGTACATCTCAAACTCAGGGAGGATAGTTGCCCGTTTGCCCTCCAGAAATGACGCCCCTATTTGTACTAATTAGTAAAGAATTAATTTCTAAGATGAACTTCTTTTCACATTGCTTTCTGCTTAAGAATAAACAATAGACTCTGTTGTATTGGGGATTAGCGTCCCTTTCGACACCGAGGTTGTATAAGACTTCAGCATATTGTTTAACGTGGAATCCGACATACATTAGTACCCGCCAGGGATCGAATACGGATCTCCCACGCCGAACTAAGCGTTACAGACAAGAGGAGAAGGAATTGTGATTTTGTTTAATACATATGTTCTAATGTAATCTATTGCATATATTTATAAATGTCTTGCATTGAAAACATGAATGTTCTTTGTCAGTAAATTGCAATTCTTTATTACAAAAAAAAAAAAAAAAAATGCCTAGGAAGGATTCAAATCTATGTTAAATATAAACGTAGCAAACGACTCCATTACGTTATCCATTAAACCAAGACTTAGCTCAGTCTGTTCCCGCTTCTTTTCCGTTTGTTTCTGTTAGTGTTCTGTTGACGGTGTTTTTCCACAGGTTTTAATCACGTATCATGTAGTATGCCAGCTTTTACTTTTATTAATTAATTAATTAACTTTTTGGCACATTTTATTATTATTTTGTACATAACACCTGAATATTTAGTTGGAGGGAATGTCCAGATGCTCTATTTCTGTTAGAGAATACGTACATTGTTCTGTAACAGAGCGGAGAAAAAATAGATTTCTCTTGTAAAGGAGATCCGAGGGACGTAAGGATCTAAGTTCAACTTTTTGGACTTAGTCTCTGGCAGTCAGTTTCACTTTCTGTGTCCACAAGTGTACCATGGACCTATGATGCACGCCTATCTTTCAAGTATATTCAAGGACCGAACATTTAACTTATCGCAAGATATAATATACTTCTCCAGTTAAACGAATGAATGATAACGTCTATTTGCCAAAATATTATTTTTGACAAATTTTTATTCATTTAATGGAATAGGATGGACCTTCTAAATTTACAAATGCACCCTAGTCCTATCTTCGAGGAACCGAGCATTAGCTATAGTACAGCTCCAAAATAATGTGTGAATCATAATTTCCAAAATATTAATTTTGGCAATTTTGTACCCATTGAAGGAGACAAGCTGGAATTCTTAAATTTAAGTGATAGACAGATACATCACTGCCAAAATTTGAGAAGGGATGCACAATGGTACCCATGTTCCACGAAAGAGAATGGATTCATGAATCCATTTAAAGGGCCACATATCATCATCATTATCATAGATATTCTGCCATTAAGGCAGGTTGCTCGCTGCAACTGAAAAGCTTCCATGCTCCGCGGTCTTTCGCTAACCTCTTCGTTTTCACGTACAATTTCTCTGTTTTGGTATCGTCTATTAATTATAGTATCCTTAACCCACTCCCTCTCTTTCCTGCCACCATACCCCCTAAAACGTCCCTCATGATACAGTTCCTCCTTAACCAATGCCCCAACCAGTTTCTCTTTCTCTTCTTAATAATATCTAAAATTTTCTTTTCTCCCCTACCATTTTTAACACTATCTCATTCGTTTCCGATCGACCATGCTAATTCGCTCCATTCTTCTCCACACCCACATTTCGAAAGTTTTCAGTCGTTTCTCATCATTCTTCTGTAATGTCTATGTTTCTGACCCATGTAGTACAATACTCCACACCACGGGCGTCTCTGGCGGGGGGGGGGCGAGGGGGACGCGTCCTTCCAATATTTTGAAGTACAAAATATTCAATATTTTATTTTAATTTATTTACTAACGACATAATATCATATAAATAATAATTATTATATTTATTTGGAATATAATATTCAGGCTGTGAAATGATTGTAATCGAGTTCTTGATATACCTTAGGGGTCCGTGAAGGTAAGCAGAAAGATAACAAATGGAATCGAAGTTAGTAAACAGGTTGGTCTAGGTAGTACCATTTAAATCACTTTCTTTGATGTCCCCCCAAATTACATGCCAGAGACACCATTGCTCCACACGAAGCATTTTGTGAGTCTTTTTTTCAACTCTTTACTCAAGGTCCCACCAAACAGTAGATCTATATTTTCTTCCTCCTAAAGGCTTCTTTCGCCATTCCTATCTTTGCATTTATTTCACGTTCACATTTCATATGATTACTAATAATACTACTCAGGTATCGAAAACTAGTCACCTGTTTTATTTTCTCCCCTCCTACTTCTATATCTGACACCGCTCCTTTCGTTCCAGTCACCATGGATTTTGTCTTTCTAACGTTTATTTTCATCCCATATTCTTCACAGCCCTTCCTCAAGTTGTCTAACATTATTGATTTTCTCTTCAGATTCAGCAACAACCGCATATCATCTGCAAACCGTATGCACTTAATCATTCTACCTTCTACTGAAATGCCGTCTTCATTTTGTAGGCTCTTTTTCACTATCTCTTCTAGATAGATATTAAATAATGTAGGCAATGTCTTCATTTTGTAGGCTCTTTTTCACTATCTCTTCTAGATAGATATTAAATAATGTAGGCAATGTCTTCATTTTGTAGGCTCTTTTTCACTATCTCTTCTAGATAGATATTAAATAATGTAGGCAATGTCTTCATTTTGTAGGCTCTTTTTCACTATTTCTTCTAGATAGATATTAAATAATGTAGGCAATGTCTTCATTTTGTAGGCTCTTTTTCACTATCTCTTCTAGATAGATATTAAATAATGTAGGCAATGTCTTCATTTTGTAGGCTCTTTTTCACTATTTCTTCTAGATAGATATTAAATAATGTAGGCAATGTCTTCATTTTGTAGGCTCTTTTTCACTATTTCTTCTAGATAGATATTAAATAATGTAGGCAATGTCTTCATTTTGTAGGCTCTTTTTCACTATCTCTTCTAGATAGATATTAAATAATGTAGGCAATGTCTTCATTTTGTAGGCTCTTTTTCACTATTTCTTCTAGATAGATATTAAATAATGTAGGCAATGTCTTCATTTTGTAGGCTCTTTTTCACTATCTCTTCTAGATAGATATTAAATAATGTAGGCAATGTCTTCATTTTGTAGGCTCTTTTTCACTATTTCTTCTAGATAGATATTAAATAATGTAGGCAATGTCTTCATTTTGTAGGCTCTTTTTCACTATCTCTTCTAGATAGATATTAAATAGTGTAGGCGAGAGACAGCATCCCTGTCGAACTTCCCTTCCAACTGCACTCTCCTCTGTCATTTCCTCCCCTATTCTAACACTTACCTGTTGGTTCATATATAAATTTCTTATAAGTCTTCGATCTTTCCATCCCAACCCAACTTCCTTTAAAACTTCCAACAACAATTCTCAATTCATGCGGTCAAAAGCCTTTTCTAGATCAATAAATACCACTTACACCTCTTTCCCCTTTTTCTATATACCTTTCACCTATCACTCTTAATAATCCAATTGCATCTCTTGTTCTATCAAAATAAAACACCATCTTAAAGGACAAATTAGAACAATACCAATTTCCAGATTTGAATGTTTGTGCAATTTTTTTTATCCATCTAAGGGAACGAGATGGGCTACCCACATTTTCAGAGATACATACTATGGTCGTATACAATTTTTTTAACCAAATTTTTATTTTTGGCAATTTCGCAAATTGAAGAAGTTCAAATTTGCACATCTCCCGAAAATTGAGTAATGGACCAACGTAACAACGACAAAAGAAAGGGATGAGCAAAAGTACCCTTCCCAATTTGTTTTAGCAATTGAGTATCCTTGGTTCGAGCCAAAGGCAGCCCTAATTTTTTTCTGATTAATTAGCCATAGGAGGAAGCTTACTACTCATGTTAATATCTGGTCACGTCCTTCACAACTCTGATCTTGGAGAAGGTCGCCAAAGACAAATACTCATTAATCATAGTTTCCGAAATGAAAAATACGTCGGTCAGGCAAAAAGTTAGTTGCACTCCTTCGTAAATATTTTAGGTCAAAAGCTATTTTGATGAAACTGTGTGGCAACACTGCAGACATGTAGCTGTATTGTGTGACATAGCGGCTTTCACGAGGCAAGTTGAGGTGTTTTTATAATCAGTCGTAAACATGTCTCGACAGCTGCAAGTGGCGTCCAATTTGGAAATGCGTGCAGTGATTCGTTTTTTGTAGGAAAAGGTGTAACTGCACCGAAATTTATCGGCAGTTCATGAAGTGTATAGTGAGAATGCAATGTCACGTCAAGCTATCGCAAAGTGGTGCAACATGTTCGCGAACGGACGTACAGATATTGACGATGCTAAGCACGAGGGAAGACCATCACCCTCTTTATAGCCCAGATATTTCACCGTGTGACTTCCATGTGTTTTGTCTTATGAAAGACGAACTTTCAAAGCGATGATACCACTCGAATGACGAGGTGAAAATTGCAACCCAAGAATGGTTATAGGATTTCTTTGTAGAAGGCATAGAAAATCTTGTACCACGCCTCGACAAATGCTTAAATAACGGAGGTAATTACGTTGAAAAGTAGAGTGTGAATGAAACTTTGCGATACAAATAAAGTTATTGTAATTTTTTTAAGCAGTGCAACTAACATTTGACTGACCCTCGTACTTTGTCAAAGTTTATCATTGTAATTAACTTCCTTGTATGAACTATAACCTTGATAACACAGACTATTTTAGACGTAATGTTTTGAAAGGGAGTTGTAAATGTTGAAATATGCATAATTTCACTAAAAGATTTAATTTCCATTTCAACAATTAGTTTAAGTTCAGCTTTGTTTGAATGTCTGGCCTAAAATTTAAATGAGTCCATATCCTCCAAAGAATGTTCATAGTATGTTCTTTTAACATGTATTTAACTTGAACCGAATGCAAAAAGCTTTTTTTGTTTGTTTTGTTTGTTTTCGTCTGCTACTAGCAAAATTCCCATCGTGGCTTTCCTTGGACTGCCAACCCTGAGTATTTGCTGATCTAATATCCACATGAGAAAATGGAGAAGTTTTCGTTGCCTTGGAGACTGTTCGAGATCAGCCTTGCTAAAGGTCACTCTCATGTTATTGAATTGTCCTCTTCTTCAGTGCTCGTAAATGCCCCGTCACTTCTTCTTTAAAAGATCCCGCGGACAAAACAAAGACACGGAACAAACACGCAGTTACCACTACTTAGCTCATAATAAGGCGTGTTTTAACATATTGGTGTTATTGATTACTCGCGTAATATTTACTGTGCACATAATTCATAAATCCGATCATAACGTGCCACAGGTTCAGGTCCAGAGCGTTCAGCTCTGGTTCGATGGGTCCCTAGTTCGATTTCAGGCTATGTGAGTTTTTGACATCACATTCATGGGTATTCTCGGGAAAAATTAAATCTCTGAGTTTTACGTCCCACGTTATGCCGGCTAAGCTAAACGAGACGATGATGATGACTAATGAAAGAAATGCTGGAATAAAGAAAGTGGGAGGAAACGGGAGAACTCCGAGGAAACCCTCGCACTTGGCGGGGGCTGGGATCGAACTCGGGACCCCAAGTCCTGTTTATTCATACATTCTTACTCCAGCAATTATTTCATACAGATTCGCTTTCATTAATAATCTCTTTCTCTCTCCCTTATCCACAGGCCACAAATGTGGGATGTTAGAGTGAAAGATTTCATTCCGATCATATGGTAGTCTAGCGGAGAAGCCAAGAGTTTCTTTTCCCTGTGCGGTCAATGATGTTCCCGTGATCTTTTAAAGAGGCGCAAGTCTTAAACATAGAGCCCTCTATAATGCCAGAAAAAAGTGTAAATTTTTGTGTTTTCTCTCACTTCTCCAGTCAAAATTCAATATCTGATGAAGTTTACATTAAAAAAAAAGAAAATATATTTCTTCTACTTTTAAAACTTTCGACCGCTAGTTTCCATGTTTATCATTATCTGTAAAGAGATAACAAGTGCCTGATCCAGTTTGATGCTTATTTTTATTACCGTAGAAACCAGGCTTGGCAACGTAGCTTCCATATACTGTTAGCTCAGTCAAATTAGGATTTTGGTTTTCAAAAATTAGGACAAAGCTGGAAATGTTTTTAATTCACTTGGGGCATCCCAAGGAAGAGAAAACTGAGTTTGTACCATTTTCTGAGTGGAGCTTCCGATGCTATGGCCAAAATTTTCGCTTTTCAAAGTTTTTCTTCAGATTTTTATTTACATAACTACTGCTCCCACATTATGTATCCGAATTTCATTTTTAGTACTTCATTCACTTCAGAATAAAGCAGGCTTTCAAAAATAATATGGAGTCGGTCCGTATCACATGTGAAAAAAAGGAAATTGGGGAAAATTTGGGAAATGTCTCTGCAAAAATTCCCTTTTTTGAAGTTTGGGTCCCTCTGGACCGGCTCTGGGTCAAAGTATGCAAACCTAAAATAGTCTGAAAAATACGCTTAAATATTTGTAATGTTTTTGCCAAATATCATTACAATATCTTATATAGTAACCGGGAAAAATATTTCCAAATTTTGTCTCAAAGTAGTGACTATAAGAATAGTAATAGAGATAACGAGGATCTAAAATTTCTGGATGATGCAATTTTTAAAATCCAATATTGTTCATGTCACTATAACGTACCAATAAAGGGAAATTTGGACAAAAATCTTGAAATTTCTGTGATTTTTTTTTTTTTTTTAGATTTAAGGTGCTGTAGTGCGGCCTCATGTAAAAGTATGCATTAGAAACTACGTTGGTAATACGGCTTAGGAGCTACGGAGTGTTGGTAATGTGTCTATCAAATCGTTCTAATATCTATATAATGTCGTCGTTAAATATATATATATATCCCAATAGAAGAACGATGAGGGTCCACCATTGGCAGCGTTTTGGAAAAGGGAAATAAACTTTCATGTATCCTATATTTACCATTGTAGACCTGTATCTTCTGCCATGTTCATTGAAAAACTGTCATTGCTTTTGCCCTGTTAGTGTATGATATAGCAAAAGTAAAAGGCTGAGCTACCATTTGGCATAATATCTAAAAAAAAAATAACCAAAAAATGAATACTGATCGTTTTTCCTCTGAACAATTCGATTCTGTTTGGAGAACATCATCTCACATTTTATAATGACTTTCTACTCATTAATGCTGACATCATCGACCACATTGTCGAAGTAGATCGCTCTATTCTGCTACGCTCCGTCAAAATGCTTCTCACATGGTTCACTTTTCAGATGAACGAAGCTATTAATCGTAAAATTGAAATAAATGTTTGTTAAAATGAAAAAGAAAATGTATCTTCATTAAGAAAAAGCAGTCAAAATGACGCAAACACTGGTTTAAAGAATCATATAAAGAACGATAAATACAAGTATGTCAATACAAGAAGCAAGAGCAATCAAATAATTCAGTACATGAATGATCAATACAACGATTTTTCATTTTCTTCTTCGTTTGCAACAAGATGGACCGTTACTGTTCTCTTCCAAATTTACATGTGCTGTTTCACTCTTAAGGGACGGTGGTGTGACATTGGTTCTAGGTCAATACCGCGCAAACAATAACAGCGATGGACAAAAACAGCGCAGCAAATACCGCGTGGACAAAAATCGCGTAAGGACAAAAACCGCGCAAGGACAAAAACCGCGCATACAAATACCGCGTGGACAAAAACCGCGCAAGGACAAAAACCGCGCAAGGGCAAAAACCGCGCATGCAAATACCGCGTGGACAAAAACCGCGCTTGGACAAAAACCGCGCAAGGACCAATACAGCGCAAGCAAATACCGCGTGAACAAAAACCGCGCAAGGACAAAAACCGCGCATGCAAATACCGCGTGGACAAAAACTGCGCAAGGACAAAAACCGCGCATACAAATACCGCGTGGACAAAAACCGCGCAAGGGCAAAAACCGCGTATGCAAATACCGCGTGGACAAAAACCGCGCTTGGACAAAAACCGCGCAAGGACCAATACAGCGCAAGCAAATACCGCGTGAACAAAAACCGCGCAAGGACAAAAACCGCGCATGCAAATACCGCGTGGACAAAAACTGCGCAAGGACAAAAACCGCGCATGCAAATACCGCGTGGACAAAAACCGCGCGCGCAAGACAAAAACAGCGCATGCAAATACCGTGTGAATAAAAACAGCGCAGTAACAAAAACCGCGCAAGGCAAAAACAGCGCATGCAAATACCGCGTGGACGAAAACAGCGCATTGCCATAATATGCACAGATGCTGAAAGGTAGGACAATGGCAGAAGGAGTTTAGAGTGCGTTTGACACACTTCCCGCCAATGCACTTGATTGGCTTATAAAGTATTTCCTGCTAGCACTCACGTGAACGTTTTAATCCAATTGACGTCTTATTGATTTTTTTCGTGTAGGTGACGTTAGTTTTCAGCCAGCCCGTCAAATGAAGTAATTGCTATTTGGTGCGTATTTGGAGGGTATGATTAATGGGGGTCTTAGAGAGGCTGTCTGTAGCCCCGAGCCTCCACTCTGATCAAGATACAATCATCATCAGATCGAGAATTATACAATATACAACCATCATCAGAAGATAAAATATGACCACAAATATGAAAATATTCCCTTAACTTTCCTACTGTACTTTCACTGAAATGTATGTATTTGGCAACGTCAGCAGGGGTCACATATTTTTTCTAGCCCCGGGCCTCCAGATGGGTTAATTCGGCCATGTGTATTTGGAATGTTTAGTTACCAAAATCGGAGAAATTTGTTACCGTGATTTGTGAGAGGAGTGGCGTTTTGCTGTTTCCTAGCGTATTGTAACTCTTAACTCAACCCTAGCGTGGCAACAAGGCATTGCAGACAGATAAATCCTTTAGGCGGGAAGCGTGCAAAGTAAAAACAAACGTACTTTAGATGAGGACCGAATTTCTGTTTGAAGTAAAACAGATTCACGAGTATTAAGAATAGCTTATAACTAAGCCACGGATTTTTATGTTCTTACATTTTTTCTTTGTATGTACGTTGGTGAAAATCAGAAATGCTGGAAAATTACTATGTGAGGAGCCTTATAAATCAAAATCAAGTTACATATTTTTACATATTTTGAAGTCTGTTACATATTTTCCGTCTACTGTACATATTTTTACATTTTGCTGACGCACTTACATAATTACTGATTAACTAACTACGAAACTCCAAATAAAAGGACAACAGAAGGGAAACAATATGCCTTTCTAATAATTTATACCTATTGAAATTTCATTTTGCATTTTTATTTAAGGCAGGAACAAAAAGTTAGAGTTCGATATATAAAAATTCTGCACAACTTTGCAATGAAATATCATTTTATGTCGTCTTAACTGATGTTTTTTCCCTGATTATCCTTGGTTTTACTTAAGGCAAATGCTGGGATGATGCCTTGTTGAGTCCAGGGTAGATACCTTCCCATTTCTTAGATAAATTCCTCAGGGCAGTAACTGAGGGTTTCTTTTATTATTATTATTATTATTATTATTATTATTATTATTATGTGATTTCTATTTTCTTGGAATACATTTTCATTTGTTCCTTGTGAAAATTTGAACTGTCTGTGGCAAGTTAGTATAATAATATAAGTTAGTATATTTTGCAGTTATGCATAATTTTTTCAGAGCAACCTAGAATAAGCAACTGGAACATAAATAAATGAAACATATATATATATATATATATATATATATATATATATATATATATATATATATATATATATATATATATATATATCATTGAGTACATAACGCAGAAATAAAATACACTTGAAAATATGTTCACATATTTTAACGTATGTTAATGATTTCTTTTACATATTTACAGTAGCCTAACTAAGGGCGCATGGACCTCCCAGCTAAAATATTAAAAGGGACTCTCCTTCCAAGTTCATGAAGGTACCGAAAATTTATAGAAAATACAGTTTTGACTTATGATGTTCCATCTAGTCAGTCACTACTTGTTCATATTATGGAAAAAATTGCGTATAATAATTTATTATTATTAAGCAATTATACATTGTACTAAGAAAATATCAACAGAAACAGATTTTTCCTAAATAAATTAGAATAAAATGTTCACAAGTAATATATCAAAAGCCATCAAAATTTCTGGAATCTGCTCACAATTTTCCAAAGCGACAAACCATTTGGAAGAGGTATTCGTTGATTACTTTGTCAATATCAACATTGTGACTTTCTTGCCTTTCAATGCTCAAGATTATAAAAAAATCAACCATCTACGAATCGACACTGGCTAGCCAGAACATTATGACCACCTACTTAATATTTCCTGTGTCTACCTTTGGTTCGCAGGACAGCAGCAATTCAGTTTGGGGCGGAAACAATGAGACCTTGGTAGATGGTTAGAAGCACTGCACACTACATCTGCACATACAAGCAGAGCCCTACAGGGGCCGAGCGCGCCCATTTGACCCGGCGAATTACCCGGCCTGGCCCTGCCCGTTTCAGGAAATAGCAAATTGTTTCAAGTAATATCAAACTGGACCGGGCCGGACAGAAATGCTATAGGGCCGAACCGGGCACATGTATTTTCGTGCCGGCCCGGCCCAAACACTGAAAGACGGATCGAAAACTAATGTTGTCAGCCTATGTTAATCGTAATGTGTTTGGGAAACTGACTCTTTATTCAAGACTGCAAAGTACTGTAATACTACTACTATTACTACTACTTCTACCACTACTACTTCTACTAATACTACTACAAACCACTCCTAATACTACTACAACTGCTACAACTTCGCGTCAGAGTTGACATGTCTGGTGGTACCGAATTTACCTTCTGTGCACAGAAAGAATCGGAGAAATGCTAGTTATTATGGCAGGGCTGCGTAGAATGTGAACCGATGCTAGATCTACGAGGGACAACGGTGGCTCAGTAGCTAAAGCACTCACACCTGGTGCTAGAGATCATCGAATCAATCCCAGCTCGTGCTATGTGGACAAACACCGTGTGCGTGTGAGTTCCGATTCCTCCCACTGTATTCATTCCACCAATTCATCCCATTATCATCCATACGGCCTGAGCCGTAGCTACCTAAAGTACATATGATCAAGTCAAATACTTGACCTACTAAGTAGAATTTGGTGCTCTACCATTAAAACACGGAGGTCAAAATCGTGAACTGGCGTGCTCATAAGATCAATGCAATTTTTACTAATGTTCAATTATCAAGTCAAATTCCAAATGTTGTTACATGTTCCTGTATTCTTTATAGTATGATACTACAAACATAAAAGAATATAATGATCAAATCAATCAACAAGACGCCGGGTCGATTAGGTGTTCTGGAATGGTTGCTCAGTGGTTAAGCGTTCACCTCTGGTGCATGGGGTCACTGTTTCGATCCCAGATCTCGCCAAGTGAACTTTGTGGTTGACAAACACCGTGTGGAGGATTTTCTCGGCGTTCTCCTGTTTCCTCCCACTTTATTCATTCCACCATTTCATTTATCTCTCATCATCACCGTCTCCTTCTCCTAGCCGGCATAACTGTGGGACGTAAAACTCAAAGATTTCATTTTCATTGTTTTGTTTTCGTATTACTAGTAATAGCAGTAGTGGTATTTGCTGTCGTATTAGTAATGTAATGGGTAGTAGCAGTAGTGGTAGTAGTAATAGTAGCAGTGGCAGCAATAGTGGAATTAGCACTAGCATTCGTGATCGTAATAGTAATAGTAGTATTAGCAGTAGTAGTTGTAGTATAAGTGTTACATATAGTGTGTTAGCAGTTTTACATATCTTCTCTGTTACTCGTAATGCACTAATGAGTGTAGTATAAGACTTTTACGTCCATGAGCTGTATTATTGTATAATAAACATGGCTGGACGGAGCAAGCACAGATAACAAACAGACAGACAGAATAGGTATATAGAAAACAAACCTTGGGTGACCTTTCACACGATTTTCATATTCGAGAAAGACAAATAGACATTGCAATATTATGACGAAACATTTCTCATTTTCCATTGCATATTGAAGGATTGACTTATCAGACTTAGTTGTTCTAAGGCAAGTTACGCCCGGCCCGTTTAGATCTCTGCTCGTTTGTGCCAGGCCAGTTTAGGGTCTGGCCCGTTTGTGCCCGGTTCGAGATTCTGGCCGGGCCGGGCACAGAATATATATCCATCTGGGCCGGGCACAGAATATAGATCCATCTGGGCCGGACTGGGTTGTCTTCGGGCCTGGGTTTGCAGGGCTCTGGTCCAAAGTAGCGAGCTCGACGCTCGTGAGCTCGGCACTCACGCTCAATCGGGCTTGGGCTGAATAATTGACCATGAACTAGAGTGAGTCCGAGCGAAGCGCGAGACCGAGTGAGCGTGAGCCCAGTCGAGAGAAGTGGATCCGAAACTGAATGAGTGTGAGGCCTGTTGTGAGAAGTGATAGCGAGCTTCAGTGAGCGCAAGCTCATTTGAGAGAATTGAGCGCGAGGTCACTTAGGATTATTGAGGGCGTGCCCATTCGGGAAAATTGAATGCGAGCCCGGGTGAGCGCGAGCCTAGTTTCTGAAGTGATCGCGAAAGAAGTGACAGAAGTGATCCCGAGCGCGAGCCCAGTTGAGGGAATTTAGCGTGAGCCTGAGTGAGCGCAAGCTCAGTTAAGAGAACTGAGCGCGAGTCCAAGTGAACTCGAGCTGACTTACGTTTAGTGAGCGCAAGCCCATTCGAGAGAATTGAGTGTGACCTCGTGTGAGCGCGAGCCCAGTTTGGGGAAATGATCACGAGCCCAGTTGAGGGAACTGATCGCGAGCTCGAGCCATGCTGATGGAAATGAGCGCGAGCCCGAGTGAGTGCGAGCTCATTGAGAGAAGTGAGCATAAGCTCAAGTGAGCGCGAGCCCAGTTAAGAATAGTGAGCCCAGTCGAGAGAGGTGAGCGCAAGCCCAAATATTGCGAGAACAGTCGAGGGAAATGGTCGGAACCGCGAGCCGAATTGAGGTAAGTGATCGCGAGCCCGAGTGAGTACGAGCCCAGTTGAAAAGAATGAGCTCGAGCGCGGGCGAGCTTTGTGTAAAACGGTGTTTGTCCATGGGCTGTTTTCGCTCACGCGTTATTTGCATGCGCTGTTTTTGTCCTTGCGCGGTTTTTGTTCTTGCGCTGTTTTTGTGCTTGCGCGGTTTTTGTCCATGCGCTGTTTTTGTCCTTATACATATTTAACTGGGAAGCGTGCCTGTCAATTATGCAACCTGAACCACAGAAAAGACATTTGGGTTGTCAAACTTAAGATACTTCTATATGAAAATTATTATATAAATTTGTTCAATTATGATACATTGTAAGCATAAAAATATTACGTACTGTATATTATGCTCTTGTAAATAGTATACTTATATGTGGTATATTTATTTGGGGCGCTGCTTACCCTACTCATTTAAAACCTTTGATGGTTCAAGAAAATAATATTATAAGAACATGTTTAAAACAAGGGCTTGACAGTAGATTAGATTACGTTTGCCAGATGTCCCGGTTTTCCGGGACAGTCCCGGTTTTCAATGATAGAATTAACTGTCCCGAAAAAGACTTTCGGGACGCCTGTTTGTTCCGGTTTTGGTTCTTTAGGTTGAAAAAAATTAACGTACAAGAAATAGTATGTCTCAGCTAAAAACGAAAGGTTTTCGGAAGATTTGTGTAGCCAATTAATTTTACTAATCAAACAATCAGGAGTTTGAAATTCACATCCATTCTTTCGTACTATAAGTTATCGAGCTTCCAGAGGGGAAAAAAATGGACTTTTAAAAATATTCAAGAGGGATCATATGTTATGGCAATAATTTCTTGAATATTACTTTCAATAGAAAAAAGAATGTATTTTTTCTGGTGACAGGCTTTAACTACTAGTTATTTTATACTTCAATTGCCAGCGAAGAACCGTTTCATTGCTGGAACTTTAGTAAACAATGGAAATACCTACTGCTCTCAGTCGCTGTTTGTTAGCCGCATTTAAACTATTTCGTCCTGTCTGCTGTCTTCTGAGGCACAATTTTACAACAATGACGACGCCAACTTTAATTTCTTAGGGAGCAAAGGAGAGACAGAGCCATTTTTGGGGGGCGGCTATTTTTGCATACCAAAAATGATAGTTTTATGTTTTACTTAAATTACAGTGCAACGTATATTATGTTGTTGTTTTTATATTATATAATTATAAATAAAATTTATTTTAAATAAAATTTGCAATTTGCAAATAAGGTAATATCTACATACAAAATATACGATTCTGGGTGTGAAAATATTGACATTTGAACCAGAGTCGGATTAACGAGGGCTTAAGGGACTATAGCCTCAGACCAACAGGTAGACAGGTGCTTCCACTCTGATCAAAATTTCAACTGGCTATCCTGAAAGAATCATGAAGATACAATCATCATCGTAAAATAAAATATGACCAAAAATATGAAGCATATTCCGTCAACTTCCCTACTGTACACTCATGTCCAAAATTATGTCGAATGTCTATAAATGTTTTGTAGGAATATAATTTGATAACGAATTCGCCCGGTATTTCTTACAATGTTAGTACGTGTATAATCGGAAAAAACATGTATGTGACAAATTTCATGTCAAAAGAGCAGTAAATAAGAACGATAAAACGAAAGTAATACTTTCTTGTCTATTTAGCAACATTTTGTTTTACTCATTCTAATTTTCGTATTTATAATTCTTTTCTTATGAAATTTACCACAAATATACATTTCCCGATTATACAATAGTATCAGTATTAAAAGTGCTCTACAAAATCATTATCAAATTATATTCTTACAAGAAGACAGTTATAGATATGCGACAATCATTTTGGACATGAGTGTACTTTCACAGAGTGAAGCCGGCAGGGCCTACCTATTTTTTCTAGCTCCAGACCTCCAGATTGGTATGGATGTGCACGAGACAAGATTTGTGGCTGTCTCGTCTCAAAAATGTGCTGTAAAAGTGATGTCTCGAATCGAAAAATGTATATTTTTCTATTGGAAGAGCCGTGTCTCGACTCGAGTTTTGTCAGGAAAACCCTATCTCGACTCGTCTCGTGCGCATCAATACGGAAATAGGTTAATCTAGCCCTGATTTTAACCTATTACAGTGGTTCGAATTCCACGTTAAATGGTCCATATGCATTTTATGTAGCCTCGGTGCTGACTAAACTCATATCTATCAAACTTAATTGAAGATACCTTAGTGAACCTATATTTAACTGATTACACCACCACCTATCAGAGTTCGAAAAACTGTTTAGGATAAAATTTACGTATTTTCCCCTTAGAACCAGAATCTGCAATTAAAATAATGGAGTTCATATATCAGTTTTCAGTTTCGCCCCTAAGTGGAGAAGCAGAGGTTAATTTTAGCATACGTAAATTTCTTCCTGCAAAATATTAACTTTTTTATTTCCTACAGTTTTTTTTCGTCCGATGCTTGTTTCTCAAGATATTTTGCAATATGAAGTAACAAAATTCACCCCAACGTGGCGTCGTAAATCGTATCTCTTCGTATTTTCCTCCAACAACTCAGCTTCTGTAGTATCCATACTATACCAACTATCACGAAATATTCTTATGAAAATGTCCAATATTTAGTGTTTTTTTCAACGCAAGCAAAATCGACCTCCTGTTTCTATCTGACATTTTGAAGTTGGCCGCCCTCAATAGAGGTATTCACGAGAAACTACTGTTTCCGAAAATAACACCGTTTGTTTCCTCATGTCCACTTCCTTATTTCGCTTTAGTTTCAATTATTTACTATCCTCGCATTGAAGTATTAATGTGCTCGTGTAGCTCTCAAACAGAAAGAGACATGGCAAAGTGTTTCCTCTCAAAGTTGTTCATTTAGTGATTCTTTCAATGGGGGCAAAATAAATCCCTGTTTCCATTTAAAATTTTGAATTTGTTCCCCCATAGAGGAATTACTGAGGCGTTCCTGAGGTCAGAAACATCGCCATACGAATTCAGCATATGCACTTTGGTATTAATTTACGGATAGACTCTATGACCAATTTTCAGTATTACCACTTTCAAAATTATATTCGCAGAACGTATGTTAAAAAGAATAGAAACTAATGGGACGGAATACAACATGTACATAACCAGAAATATGACAAACAAAAATTTAAAAATTAAAGCAACGAGTTAATCTATAACTCAATATCAAACATATTACAGAGCTCAGATGATTTATAATGAACTCCCACTCCGAATCAAAGAAGAAAGTAATTTTAAAGTATATAAAAGGTTAATTTTACAGTGGTTAAAATAATCCAAAAGTATTTTTAAAAAACTATCGTTAACTAAAAGTTAGAATTATAAACCTTATATGTTGCGGTAAGAAAATAAAATACTAGAATCAGGCTCACATACAAGATCTATCTTTTCTTTATTCTTTACACAAGAAGTTCAAAAATTTTCGCAATATAGAAATAAGTGCACTGAATTAATCTGCCCGACACCAGAAGATAGACATTACTTCTGGAAGTTCGAGGTCCTGTCATCTCTGAATACCAGGTACGTTAAACTATTAATAAAGGGAATCTAGGAAGTCCGATTTCCTTTGGAGAATTAATAAAACTTACAAGTAAGAAATTTGACTTGTTGATTTCTGTAGCAGTTTACTTTTCCTTATTCTTTTACTTTATTCACTTAATATTTTGTATACTGTTATTTTTAATTTAATATGGTTATGTATTTTTAAGTAAATGCTTTAATATACTGGATAAACAGAATATATTAAGTTTTCTTTTTTCTTTAAATAAATAAAATAAAAATTCTTTATTTTTCTGCTGTAATTGTTCCTGACTCCTCTTGCTAAGCCTTTCTATAAAAATTGTGAACAGTCTGTAGCAGTGGTTCTCAACCTAATTCCTATCTTGACCCGCTCGTGTAAGTGCAAGTCCGAGTAAGTACGAGCCCAGTCAAGAGAGGTGAGCGCGAGCCACATTGACCGCGAGCACGAGTGATTTTGAAAACAGTCGAGAAAAGTGGTCAAAGGCGGGAGCCCAATTGAGGTAAGTGATCTCGAGCCCCAGTCAGCGCGAGCCCAGTTGAAAAAAAGTGAGCTCGATCGCGAGCGAGCCTAGTACAAAATGTTCATCTGTGGTTTTTTTCATGGGCTGTTTTCGCTTACGCGGTATTTGCATGTGCTATTTTTGTCCTTGCGCGGTTTTCGTCCTTGTGCGGTATATCGATTTAACTAGGAAGAGTGCCTGTCAATTATGACACCTGAACACAGTAAAGCCATTTGGGTTGTCAAACTTACGGGACTTATGCTGTAATTGTCCCTGACTCCTCTTTCCTAAGGATGTCTATAAAAATTGTAAAGTCTGTGGCAGTGGTTCTCAACCTAATTTCTATCTTGACCCGAATGCAAGCCCGAGTGAACCCAGTCGAGAGAGGTGAGCGCGAGGTCAAGTGACCGCGAGCGCGAGTGATTGCGAGAACAGTCGAGGAAAATGGTCAGAAGCGTTAGCCCAATTAAGGTAAGTGATCGCAAACCTGAGTGAGCGCGAACTCAGTTAAAAGGAGTGAGCTCGAGTGCGAGCGTGGTTAGTGCAAAATGTTCATCCATAGTTTTTGTCCATGGCTGTTGTATGTTTTCGCTCACGCGGTATTTGCATGCGCGGTTTTTGTCCACGCGGTATTTGCATGCGCGGTTTTCGTCCATGCGCGGTTTTTGTTCACGCGGTATTTGCTTACGCTTTTTTTTGTCCTTGCGCGGTTTTTGTCCACGCGGTATTTGCATGCGCGGTTTTTGTTCTTGCGCGGTTTTTGTCCTCGCGCGGTTTTTGTCCTCGCGGTATTTGCATACGCGGTTTTTGTCCTTGCGCGGTTTTTGTCTTTACGCGGTTTTTGTTCACGCGGTATTTGCATGCGCGGTTTTCGTCCTTGCGCGGTTTTTGTCTATGCGCTGTTTTTGTCCATGCGCTGTTTTGACCGGATACCGTGACATTATTGTTTTAAATGTACATGCCCCAACTGAAGATAAGGATGACGATATAAAAGTTTTTACGAAGAAGTGGAGCAGATATTTGACCAACTCCTGCGATACCATATGAAAATTCTATTAGGGGATTTCAATGCGAAGGTAGGACGAGAGGATATTTTCAAACCGATTATAGGGAACGAAGGTCTGTATAAGGAAAGTAATGACAACGGTGTTAGACTCGTGAACTTTGCAATATACAAAAACCTAATCGTGAAGAGTACAAAATTCCCACATCGCGAACTTCATAAATACACTTGGACATCACCAGACGGGAAAACAATCAAATTGATCACGTTTTAGTAGATAGAAGAAGGCAATATAGTATAATTGATGTCCGATCGTTTAGAGGGGCTGATTGTGACACTGACCACTACCTGGTAGCAGCGATAATACGAGAGAGGTTATCGTTGAATAAAGGTAATATTCATTGTCCGCAAACGGAGAGATTTAATTTAAAGAAATTAGAAGAGAGCCAGGTAAGAGAGAAAGACCAGATTGAAGTTTCGAATAGATTCTCGGCTTTAGAAGATTCGGAGTGCACTAGTGTTGAGGATACCTGGATTCAAATTAGAGATAGCATTAAAATTTCAGCAAAAGAAAAATTGGGACACGCGGAAATACGTAGGAACAAACCATGGTTCGACCAGGAATGCATAAAACTAGCAGAGAAGAGAAAACAGACAAAATTACGCTGGCTACAAAATCCGAATGAAATGACTACACAAAATTTCGCAGATATCAGGCGGGAAACTTCCAAAACTTTTAGAACAAAGAAACGCGATTTTCTGATAGCTAAAATTAAGGAACTTGAAGATAATAGTAAAAATAAAAACATCCGGGACATGCATAAAAAATCAACGAATTTAAGAAAGGCTATCAACCTCGTGCTTATATATTAAAGAGATCTGACGGTACAGTTATCACTGACATGGATAGCATCTTAAATAGATGGAGAGATTTCTTTGACGATTTGCTTGATACGCAACCAAAAACTAGTGTGCGTGGAGAAAAAAAGATACACACTGCAGAACCGTATATTCCAGAACCCAACCGAATAGAAGTAGAAACCGCTATAAAGAAATTAAAGAAACACAAATCTCCGGGTGTAGATGAAATTCCGGTTGAGTTAATTTTAGCTGGAGGCGAAATATTGTGGAACAAGATACACAAACTCATTCTCCTTATCTGGAACAAGGAAGAATTGCCGCAAGAGTGGAAAGAATCAATCATTGTTCCAATTCACAAGAAAGGCGACAAAACTGACTGTAATAATTATCGAGGCATTTCTCTTCTGTCAACATCCTATAAAATCATTTCAAATATTCCATTGGCAAGACTGACCCCATACGCAGCTGAAATTATTGGAGATTATCAGTGCGGATTTAAACGAAATCGATCTACTATCGACCAAATATTTACCATTCGCCAAATACTCGAAAAAAAGTGGGAATACAATACCCCGGTGCATCAACTATTTATTGATTTTTAGAAAGGCGTACGACTCGGTTAGGAGAGAAATATTATACAATGTTCTTACAGAACTTGGAATACCAAGAGATTAATTAAGATATGTTTAAATGAATCCGAAAGTAAAGTCCGGGTAGGAGAATTTTTGTCCACGAGCTTTCACGTCGAAAATGGCCTGAAACAAGGAGATGCGTTGTCGCCATTATTATTTAACTTTGTTCTGGAATACGCTATAAAGAAAATCAAAGATAACAACCAGGGCCTACAGTTGAACGGTATTCACCAGGTTATGGCATATGCTGATGATGTAAATTTAATAGGCGATGATAGGAGAACAATAGAAAGAAATGCAGAGATCTAATTAAACGCTTGCAGGGACATGGGTTTAGAAGTAAATGCAGAGAAAACTAAATACATGGAAGTGCGTCGGGACCGGAATACAGCAAATTATGGATGCGTTAAAATATTAAATAATACTTTTGATAAAGTGGATACTTTCAAATATCTAGGATCAATATTGACAGAGGAAAATCATATTCACGGAGAAATTAAATGTCGACTAAAAGCAGGGAATTCGTGTTACTATTCGGTTCAAAATCTCTTGTTGTCGCAAATTCTGTCGAGGAATTTGAAGCTTAAAATATACAAAACGATAATCATACCTGTTGTTTTGTATGGCTGCGAAACATGGTCACTTACTCTGAGGGAAGAACATAGACTGAAAGTATTTGAGAACAAGATCCTGAGACGAATATTCGGACCCAAGAGGAACGGGAATGGGGAATGGCGGAAACTTCATAACAAGGAACAACATAATTTATATGGTTTTCCCAACATTGTTAAGTCTAGGAGGCTTAGGTGGGCGGGTCATGTAGCTAGAATGGAAGAAAGTAGAAACGCTTTCAAAGTCTTGACAGGAAGACCAATGGGAAAACGACCATTAGGAAAACCTAGGCACAGATGGGAGGACAATATTAAGATGGATCTCGCAGAGATTGGAATACAAAGTAGAAACTGGATGCAGTTAGCTAAGGATAGAAGTCAGTTGAGAGCTTTTGTGAACGCGGCATTGAACCTCCGGGTTCCATAGGCCATAGAGTTAGTTAGTTGTTTCGTTGTCTGCATCCAACCCCCTTGTCCAGGAAAGGATCAAAAGTCAATCGGTCTTCGGTCTCCTCGTAGGAATTGACGTCCAATAGGATATACTAGTTTTCAGATGAGGAATTGGTGCAAGTTGTTGCGTAATGAAATACACATATATAATTCCATGTATCCGCCAATTCCCAGTTCTAGCTGTTTTACCCACTAGGAATATAAATAGCATTGAAATTCTTTACTGCAAAATAATTCCTGAAAATAAAACAACCAGCACTGACAATTAACGTCCACACATCGAGTGAGCGCGATAGTTACGATAGAAGGGTAGAATAGGTTCGTATCAGTTTCAAATTACTGCAAATCCCAATTTCAGATAACAACTAACAAACTTTATTTTGTGAAATTTAGTAACAAATACCTTGAACGAAAAGTAATAAAGAAAGTCTTGCAGTGGACTAAATTAAATTTCAGATACAACATCCAATGAGAAAGTAACACATATTAACCTTTTTTTCAGATTTGTTTGACACTAGAATCTTTAATATAAAATCCCCACTTTAAACGCAATAAAGCACTTCTTATCGAAACTTTAAATGATATTGGAATTCTCTACCCAATACGAATGACCAGGATTAGCTACTGAAACTTAATTTATAGTTAAAGCAAAACTCCAAAAGGGGGTTATTTCAAATAGCTTAACCAAGGCATTTAATGGTTACGTAAGTTGGCAGAATTCAAGTTTCTTTCATTTATTTTCCTTTTCATTATTTCATTTCCAAACAAGACAATAAGAAAAGTGAAATGGAAGTTTCTAATGCAAATAAGAATTATTACCATACATACCAGAAACTGTTTCATTCATTTTCATATCTTTTTTTTTTCTGTCTCCAAACCTGTTTTCCTTACTGAGCAATTTAGTGGTTAGATATTCCTTTTGTCTCCTTGCAGCCAAAATCCACTGGTTCCTGTCGTAGTAACTACAAATATTAACACCTCCATTTCACAATTCCCACGATCGTGTTTTCGAACTTCACTCTAGTAGTATTCGAACTACACTCTAGTAGTACCTATGTTAAAATACGCCGTCCGCTAGTTAAGCAGCAGGCAGCTGGCTGCAGCGACAACTAGCGACACAGATCGGAAAGCTCGCGCACTTCACCACAGGCACTGCCAAGGTCACTCAATTACGAGTATCTCACGAAGCTATTGCTATTTTAAAACGGAGATTTTATTAACAAACATTTTACATATTTTTATTTTTCGACTAAACGTAACACATTAAATTTCCCCCTCCCCCGAAGAGGGCAAACAATATTATTATACTAAACAAGAGGAGAAAAATAAAAATAATTTCTACATTACCAAATTTTCTTCAAGATCAATATTATATGGTTAATCCTCTTACAAACTTAGATTGTCCACTCCATTACATATTAACGACAATCACGCTACGAACACGGATGATGATGATGGGCTTTACCACCACAACTCCTAGCCCTTACAAATAATGAAGATTTTCCTGCAGGAAAAAACAGAATAAAACAAACACAACAAGGATTCCAACAACAATATATATACAATAAATCTTAATACAAATACCAAGCAATTCAAGTATATATAAAGGTATCTTAATTATTATTACCCTGAGCATTAGGAGGAACGTTAAAGATTTTACAAAAGGATACATGGCGTTTCAACCTTATATTAGGATTTTCTACACTTCTCAACCACACTGTGTTCTGTGTAGGTTTACTTAACACCTCAAATGGACCATCCCAAGGAGGAGCAATTTTTGGGTTAAAGTGCTTTTCCACTGACAATTTTAACATTCTTTTAACTAAGACAAGATCTCCTACATGTATATTAACGGGAATATGTTTCTGAGAGTAAATTTTCTCACTACGTTTCCAGGAATTCTGAATATTATTACAGATAATAGCAAATTTCTCATCTTTATTTAGGTCATCGTCCAAAATTTCTAGATCTAATAACCATTTAATATCAAGAGGATGAAAAAATTTTCTTCCCACATAAATTTCGCTAGGTGAATAACCAGTAATTTCATTCATGCTAATGTTGATAGTGAACGCGATTTTAGATAACAATTGGGCCCATTTTCTTTGTGATTTATCAACGTATGCACGAATTAAATTCTTCACCGACCTTATGGTTCTTTCCGCCTTATTCGGCGACGGGTTATAAGGGGATAATTTTACATCCTGAATACCATAAGAGTACAAAAATTGAGAAAAGTACTCTGATACAAAATATGTCGCGCCGTCGTGCAAGACAGAACCTGGAAATCCAAATCTCAGACAAAGATCTAATAATTTATTACAAATAGTCTTAGAATTTAATTGTCTCAAAGGTTCTAAAAACACTAACCTACTGAAAGAATCTGTTACAATCAAAATAAACTCATATCCCGAACTGTTGGGAAGACGCCCAGCTACGTCAATGTGCCAAATGTAATTCGGATGTTTAACATTTCTAGTATAGTAATTTCCCATAGGTTTCTTAGTTTTATCTTTACATTTCTTACATATATCACAAATATTCACATAGTTCTTTATATCTGAATACATTGTTGACCATGTAAAGCGAGAAGCAACCTTTTGTATAGTTTTCTTAATTCCCATATGACCTCCCGGTACTAAAGAATTATGAGCATACTCTAGAATGCTATTAATTAAAGAAGAAGGTACGACAGCTCTAAAACCTTGACCAGATTTACCTTTCGTTCGTTTTAGCAAGATGTTATTCTGTAATTTGTAACCTCTTACCTCCTGCTTACTTTCGAGTTTGGCTATAATCTCTTGAAGCTCTGGATCTTTCCTTTGATGTTCTTTCAAGGATATACTGAAATCAGGATACTTCCAAAAATTTACAAAAGACACATTTACACTTTTACCATGATCTTTGACAACTTCAACAGTATCTGCGTCTTTCGTATAAAATTCCAAATGATTGCCAACACGGCTGAGAAAATCAGCTATACAATTTACCTTAGTGCGGATATGGACTATTCTAAACCTAAATCGAGCAAGTTTCTCCAGAAGAGTTCCATACCGACGTTGCCTTTTATGATTTGTAAGAAGCCAAGAGAGGCTTTTACTATCGCTGTATACAACAAATGGATTGAATAGATAATATTCAAATCGTTCTAAGCAAAGAGTGAGAGCTTTAAGTTCCAACTCATAGACATTTTTACTCCAATCTGTAGGGGGAATTGCTTTAGAGAACATAGCAACAGGTCTTAAATTACCATTTTCATCATATTGGCTTAAAACTCCTGAATAATGACGCAAACTACTATCCGAATGGACAATAAAGCTTGAGTTCATATCAGGAACTTTCAAAATTACATGAGTACAAAATTCATCCTTCAATCTTTGAAGTGCAATATCATGATCTTTTGTCCACTTAAATACTCGTTTAGGAGATCGTAATTCCTGTAGAGGAGCTATCAATTCCGAATAATTTCTTACAAATTTAGAGTAAAATGCAAAAAAATGAGCATATTTTATTCACTCCTTTTCGATTTTTAGGTTTAGGAATATCCTGAATTGCCTTAATTCTGTCAGAGTCAATACACATAGTTCCCTTTTCAAAACGAAACCCTAAGTACTTTATAGATTGTTGAAACAAGAATGTTTTCTTAGGGGAAATTGTTATACCCCATTTTCTTAAACGGGAGAGAACATCCTCTAACAATTTCTTATGTTCTTCGACATTAGAGCTAAACAATAGAATATCATCATAGAATATTTCCAAATTCTTTCCAATTAACCCATCAAGTACCTTATTCATTAAATTACTTAACACAAATGGACTATTTAGAAAACCGATAGGACAAACCTTAAATTGATAAATTTTATTTTTTGTGACAAAGGCAGTATAAGGACGACTCTCTTTAGTCAAGGTCAACTGAAAGAAAGAGGATCGTAGATCCAGTTTACTAAATATAGAGTGATTAGAAATACTTGATATAACATTCTCCATGTTAGGAGACGGAAAATTATTACAAATCACCCGCTTGTTCATTTCTCCACACGCTACGACCAAACGACTACTTTTATCTGAGTTTTTTACAAGAAAGCATGGGGAAGTAAAGGGTGAAAAGTCTACCCTCTCTACTATATCATCTTTCTCAAGTTGTTCAATATATTGTTCTAATTCTTTTTGTTTAAAGGTAGGGAGATGATAAGGTTGTTGTCTAATGGGAGTATTATCAGTTACTTCTATTTTATATTCAAAGTTCTTGACTCTACCGATTTTATCCGAAATCACATCTTGATAATTATTTAAAATTTTATCCACATATTTCTGTAAATTAGGATCTATTTGTAAAAGTTCAAGCGAAACCTTATAATTACCTTGTAAATTTTCCTCGGTAATCCTCTCTGGATGAAGAACCGAATGATCATAGCAAAACTCCAACTCTGGGTCTGATTCTTTTGGAACAGCTTCATGTGACGTGGATGCAGCAGCTTCCGGCAATCCATGCTGTTGTTGAAAACTCGCAGAAGTACTAGGAGTAGAAGATGTTTCCAGCGAACCTAGGTTGCATGGTGGTTGCCTTCCACGATCCTCTCCCCTAGAAGTATAAAGGGAAGAGCGCACAGTTTCTGCCGACAACTGGGAGGCATCTTGTATAGGTACGCTTAATCTTCGATTTTGTACTCTATATAAGTTATTTGGTAAGTCTATAACAGCACTATACTTTGTATGAAAACTGTTACCCAAAAGAATATCAAAGTCGTCCGACTCGATGATATAAAACAGTTCACAAAACTGCTGACGTCCCATGCGGAAGTAAATACGAACTCTCTGTTTTACGAGAATCTGAGTATTTCCAAGACCCGTAGTTTGTAAGTTCACATTCTCACTCTTTATACGACACATACTACTTAGATGTTGATAATAGCGCTGACTAATGAAATTGTTACTACTGCCAGTGTCTATTACACAAGGTACAGCTTCGCCTTTTATATAAATTAACACCGAAATTAAATTCATTAATCTTTTATCAGGCGTATGAGCTATACTTGATTCAGTAGATTCCCCAAATTCATTTATTTTCACATTAGACCGTGGTTGAGAATGAATACCCCGTACTCTATTGAATTTATCTAAATCTGAATGAGGACATTTACATTTTAGTGTATTATTACCCAAAGATCTATTTACTTTTGTAGCCTGACTATTCTCCCTCATTTGCATTCCACTAATTAAGTCGTCTTCATAACCTAACTGGTGAACACTAGGATGATTAATATAACATTTTTGTTTCGGTACCTGAACCACTGAGCTACGCATGCCACGAGCCTTCAACATATTAGGTGACATATTTTGTGTAGTGACCTGTTTTTGTTTGTCCCCTAAGGTTCGTTTACTTAACTTATAATAATCCCTTTTATATCGGAACAAGGCATCATACCTAGCAGCTAAAGTTAACAAGTTTTCAAAAGTGTTAGGAAATCCGTGCTCAACTAAAAATTCATGCGTTCGAGGAGTAACCATATTTACAATTAGACTACAAATAGTATGCTCATCAAAATTCATATCCAAAACCTTAATTATAGATAATTTAGAATCAATAAAGTCATAGAGTGTTTCCCCTTCACTCATAGTAGTGTAAAAATATAACTTCATATATTGAGTTCTAGCAATAGTAGAGATGAAACGCAACATTATTCGCCTACAAACAGTCTCCCAAGAGAGGGAACTTCCAATCAGAGATTGTACCATCTCCTGAATTTCCCCTTTTGTACGAGAAAGACAAGCGATTAGCACCAAATCCAACGGGAAATCCCGTCCCCTGAGAAAGCTATCTAAACGAAGCAAAAACTTGAAAGTCAAGTCAGTATTTCCTCCATCAATTACTGGTAAACTATTAATTTCCTCCATTAAGACTTTATACATGCTATCCGAAGCATGCCTTGAAAAATTGAATTGAAATTGACGGGTTAGTGGAGGTACCATTTCGGTCCGACCACCCCCACTCATATTGGAGGCTCCCCTCCCCATATTAGGAGAAGCACTATTATAATTAGGAATTTGTCTTCCGCTCAGGTCATTTTCAAATAAAGGATTTTCATATTGATACCTTACAAACTCATCGCCACTAGAGCTAGATTGATCATTATCGTGTACAAAACCAGCCCTTATATCATTAAACTGCGCCATATTACACTTAAATACAAAACAATATAACGGGGAGAGAGGAATTACATATATACATATAAACACTACAATATAAATTGGGAAATTTATATCTATTATGTTTCTGTAATATACTTCCATAAAGTTTCCTCCCACATTAGCATGCGACTTCCATAACTATCAGTTTTACGCATTTAGCAACCTGCCATAAACAATGCAAGAGGCACGAACACATTAACGTCTATACACAAACAGTACCAATTGCAATAAACAAATTGCCAATAAAGCATTAAGCAGGAAATCCTTCCACAGAAACTCTGCTATACAGAAACTTTCAAAAAGAGAAAACCTATTCATGAAACCCTTCAATTATTTTTGCACTCGTATTTTAACATAGGTACCTTATTTAAATTATATATGTGTTGCGTAATGAAATACACATATATAATTCCATGTATCCTCCAATTCCCAGTTCTAGCTGTTTTACCCACTAGGAATATAAATAGCATTGAAATTCTTTACTGCAAAATAATTCCTGAAAATAAAACAACCAGCACTGACAATTAACGTCCACACATCGAGTGAGCGCGATAGTTACGATAGAAGGGTAGAATAGGTTCGTATCAGTTTCAAATTACTGCAAATCCCAATTTCAGATAACAACTAACAAACTTTATTTTGTGAAATTTAGTAACAAATACCTTGAACGAAAAGTAATAAAGAAAGTCTTGCAGTGGACTAAATTAAATTTCAGATACAACATCCAATGAGAAAGTAACACATATTAACCTTTTTTTCAGATTTGTTTGACACTAGAATCTTTAATATAAAATCCCCACTTTAAACGCAATAAAGCACTTCTTATCGAAACTTTAAATGATATTGGAATTCTCTACCCAATACGAATGACCAGGATTAGCTACTGAAACTTAATTTATAGTTAAAGCAAAACTCCAAAAGGGGGTTATTTCAAATAGCTTAACCAAGGCATTTAATGGTTACGTAAGTTGGCAGAATTCAAGTTTCTTTCATTTATTTTCCTTTTCATTATTTCATTTCCAAACAAGACAATAAGAAAAGTGAAATGGAAGTTTCTAATGCAAATAAGAATTATTACCATACATACCAGAAACTGTTTCATTCATTTTCATATCTTTTTTTTTTCTGTCTCCAAACCTGTTTTCCTTACTGAGCAATTTAGTGGTTAGATATTCCTTTTGTCTCCTTGCAGCCAAAATCCACTGGTTCCTGTCGTAGTAACTACAAATATTAACACCTCCATTTCACAATTCCCACGATCGTGTTTTCGAACTTCACTCTAGTAGTATTCGAACTACACTCTAGTAGTACCTATGTTAAAATACGCCGTCCGCTAGTTAAGCAGCAGGCAACTGGCTGCAGCGACAACTAGCGACACAGAGCGGAAAGCTCGCGCACTTCACCACAGGCACTGCCAAGGTCACTCAATTACGAGTATCTCACGAAGCTATTGCTATTTTAAAACGGAGATTTTATTAACAAACATTTTACATATTTTTATTTTTCGACTAAACGTAACAAAGTGTGTCCTTTGCACAGTGTGCAGATGACTGAGCATTTCATCCTTGCTTTGCGGCAATAACAATTTTTCTGATAACCTTTTGTACAAGTGCAAGAAATCTTATTCATCAATTCTTGGGGTGCTGCTGGTTCGTCTGTAGTAATCGGAAGGAGACCATGTTTCGTGGTCTTCCAACCCCACTGTTCACAATTGAGGAAGTTGTTTTTCCACACTTGCACCTGAAAATATACTCTCAGAGAATGCTGTCGAGCAGCTGCCTCAGTTGGAGGCAAACATGCCAAATTGAAATCACTTTTTGATAATGCTTTATGGAAGAGTTCAAGGCGTGTCTCATTTAGTGATTTGTTACTGCCACCAGTGTAGACTGTCACAATAAACTTGGCTTCTGTCTCAGCAACTTGATCAGGAGTGGCGTTAGGATTCACGCTGCAACTGTTTTCTGTAGGCTGGTGTTTTTCTCAAACGTTTTGATGAATTTTATTTTTCCCTGTCTGGAAAATGCAGACGTGCTATCGCAACCACTGAAGACATGTAGGAATAAAATATTCTTCTTTGCTTCTTCAGACAACTTACAGTTACTAGGACTATACATCACAGAGTCTTGTTGCACTTTTCCAGGTTTCAGTAAAAATATGTTGCCATAGGATTCTGCCTGCTCCTGAGCCGTCAGAAGAACCAATAGGTCGATGTCCTCCCCAACAATGAAAACAGTTCCATCCTGTTCTGCGAGATCAATTGCGGTGCTGACAATCAATGGATCAGCATCTTCAATAGCCTGCTTGACATGCAAATGTTGAGCTCTCATGCAAATGCTGTCAAATCAATGCTCTCATGCAAATGTTGAGGAAGAGATTGACATAACCCTTTATCGGCCTTTTGCATTTGAGTGGACGGAAAATTATGAAAATATGTCTGTGGGGTATTAGGGACACAGGAATATTTAAAAATGTTATTTTTCTCAATTCTAATATTTATTTTGAGAAATATGAGATGTAATAATGCAACAAAATCTGGTAAGGGATGCAGTAATTATACATTCAAAATCTATAGTCTACTGGGAATATTTATTTCTTATTATTGAAAGTCTTTACATGCATATTGACAATGCGTATTTATTATTATTATTTAGTTACTTTTAATAGTATTATTTTATATCACACAGCTCTATTATACCTGGCCATACCTATTATACCAGGCCATACCTGAAAACATTTTTACGCATAAAATGAGTAATTGTTTACATTTCAAAATATTTGATACAAGATAATGAACTATAGTTTACTATTCTTTGATGCAAACATTGCATGAAGTTTATTGTATTCATAACTTTAATATATATGTATTCACAATATGCAGCAGTTTTTACAGATTTCTTTCATTTAGTGTGAAAATTGAAGAAGCAATTCCTTTTCGATGTAAAACACAGTCACAGTATATCACACTTCATGCATTTCACACTCGTGAAACCTTTCTTGCAGTGGCGGCAACGGCCTCTCTCTACATAAGTGGGAAAGTGTCCAATTTGATCGTATCGCACATCACTGCATGGACGAGATACCATTGGTGACCTACATTCACCTTCTTCTCTTGAAGGGCGACCTCTTTTTCGTCCAACGTCCCGCAAAGCTGCACACAAATTCGTACGGAACTTCTTGAGACTTAGGATATCTTTCTTGGTCACATTGTAAATAGAACAGTCTCGACGATACATAAGCTAGGAATTCACCACGGCCAAATCCAACATGTAACACACTATTGGGAAATACTACCTTTTGGATCGTGAGGGAATTCGGTACAATTCTATGAGCATGTCACTTATGTCTACCCCGCCCATATGTTCATTGTACTTCTGGATAATTCTTGGACACGGAACCTTAATTTTCTTCTTTTCAATTTTGTCGTACCTTTTCGCCATACCTGCAGAATTGATACCAGCTGCTGTGCTGGCAAGAGTCACAACCTTATTGTCCATCCACTCTACAATAACCATTCCTGCTTCGTTCATTGTGTGGTCATAACTACCTCTTCCACGTTTCATAAGACCTCTGTCCCTCATCACTAGACATCCTTCAAGACGATTCTTTCTATTGGTGCCCAAAGAAAGAATATTCATTTCATTTTTCAAGTACGTAAGAGGAGATATGCTAGTAAAAAAGTTGTCGAAATAGACAGTGCTCTTATCTGGGTTACGTAGTGACTTGCAGAGTGCAATAACGACTTTCCCCCCAAGATTCATAAGTTGTTCGTCCTCGGTCAAAGTTACTGAATCAAATGTTTGTTTCCCACAATAGGGCAAGAAGTCATATACCATCCCAGATGCACCAGCTAGGACGAAAAACTTAAATCCCCATTTGTGAGGTTTGCTGACAATATATTGTCGCAGCGAACCTGCACGTGAACCCTTATAAGGAATCATGGCTTCGTCGATAGAAAATTTATTTTCTTGTTCTAAAGCCCGCAACTTCCCTCGCATGTGATCTATTAGAGGTCTCACTTTTGTATATTTGTTTTCTTTGGAAGCCTTTGTATTATCTTGAAAATGCACATACCTTCGAAGCTTTTAAAACCTTTTCAGGGATATATAATCTGCCACCTGCGGAACTCTTGTTGTAGGCTCCCAATAATCTTCATATGATGGCAACTTGGACACACCCATATAAATCAAGATAGATATGAACACTTCAATCTCTTTACGTGCCACATTTACACTAACTTGATCCACCTGTGCCGAATATAAATTTGTTTGGTCTACAACGTAAGAAAGGATGGTTTCGTCAACATAATGTCTGAAATATTGAAGAGGAAATTGTAATTCACCGGGATAAGAAAACGCTGACGGAAAATTTCTTTCTTCGTGAATGTCACATTTCTTCCAGTTGTGTCTAATTTTACCATGCTGTATTGAACATTCCTATGAATCTTCCTCTTCCACTGGTATAAGAACCATATTAGGAGGTGGCGCTGAAGGTTCAGTGTCTTCTGTGTTGCAAGTTCCAGCAATTGGGTCATCTTCCTTACCAGAGTCATCCTCTCCTTCTGACTCAATCGAATTTTGTGGAAGTATGTACATCTTTCTCTTCCCATAAAACATACGTGGAGGAATGACAGCCATATCTAGAAAGTAAATGGAAAAATAATAAATAATTTAAGATTTATTTAAAATTATCAAAAACACTAATAATCAAGAATAATTTTATAATCAGCTGAAGAAGGAATTAAAGAAAGGAATTTTGGTACTATGAGAAAGGAATCTATTCCTATTCATATTTATAATTTTTAACTTCAAAAGTTAATAAATTAGAATTTATAAACGTAATACGTATCTGTGTCCATGATAAGGAATTTGAAGAACCCAAATAAAAATGAGGGAGGATTATTTTGTGTGTATATATACAGGCGCGGATCCAAGGGGGCTAGAGCCCCCCCCCTTACGCTCAGGTATATACTAGATAAAATGGGCTTCAATCCTGTTTTACACTAGATAAAGCGGCAAACTATGGTTTAGCCCCTCCCTTGATCATATCCTGGATCCGACACTGTATATATATATTTATATACAAACACACATACTGCTGATTTCTATTATGTGTTTTTTTTTTTGCATAGTTATTAGAGTACCATGAAAATATGACATATTGCCAATATCCTTTCACTATTTTGTATAGTCATCAAATAATAATAAACTAGTCTTATCCATCAAATAATCAAATAAAAAGTAAAATACATAAATCGTGGTTTCTATTACTCTATCAGAGGCAAGTAAACATTATTTCGGTATATGAAGATATAAGCTATTGTTTCATCTGCATAATTTTGCTTATTGACGATTCACTTACCGTGGCTGGGATTTGTTGTAAAAGAACAACAACTTGACAGTCGCCAAGATGGACACTTGAGCTTTTGTTGTAAATTTACAACACCTATATTCGGAAGCTTCTTGTGAGTAACACAGAGAAATAATTGAATTTAAAAGCAAATAACCATTACAAACTAACATTACTTTTAAACTTACCTCAGAATTTTTTTGCTTCTCCAAAAATATTAACCAAAAGTTCACTTTGTTGCTTCCCGCCTGCTTTCCTTCACTGCCTGTTTACACATGTGAATAGAGGTACCATCATCGGGCATACGTCAGATGTAGAAAAGCAAAAAACCACTATAGCGGTAAAATAGCCAGCGAAAACAGAATAACATCGCTTCACGTATAGTGGTAAATATTACAACAATATCGGTAAAGGCTTGGAATTATCTTTCTAATATACTGTATTTAGCATTTGGTTCAGTCGGGTTGCTATAATTCATTAACACATAAAGAGGAAGAGATTGACATAAACAACTTATTTTAAAATATGTGAGTCCATCTTCCGTTGTCCTTAAAAATCCGCTCTTGAGGGGAAAAGGGGGCAAGTTCTAAATACGCGGTCAATATGTAAAAGTGACATCGTGATTGTCTGTCTGATTATCATGAGAAATCTAATGAACCGTTTGAAATGAATATTTGAATACATTTAGTACTTGGAAGAAAACAGTTAGCTGACGTCCACTGAAAACTTGACAAAACTTCGATACAATTTGCAAGATGGTCAACTATGACTAAATATAACATTTCAGGTTGAAGTGAATACGAGGAAGAAGTAATAGCGGATCTAAATTTAGCATTGGAAGTCACTGAAAAACAAAATTTGATGCGCAAACGAAAAAATAAAAAACTTTTTATAAGGTTTTAAGACATGATTAACAAATTATTTATCCCAACGGATCGACTATTTCTTACGCGTGTCTGAAATGTTTAGTTGCGCTCTCAATTGGTGCTGACTGATTGCGGCTACATTTAAATGTTTCTTATTGAGTTTCATTCTAAATTTCACTTCAATTCAAGGGCGCCCATTATAAGGGGCAAGGTGGGGCGATTGCCCCCGCTAGAGAAAAATGTACTTTAAAATATTGAAAACCAAATAGAATTTTTAAAATAGTTACAGCAAAATTTGAAATATCGCTTTTTATATTTGTCCCCCCTGGAAACCACAACATGGGCGCCTTGCTTCTATCCCCATAACTTCTCCTCTATGTGTTTCCACCTGATTTTTTTTTAATTAAGACATTGTTGCTCATTTTCTAAATAGTACCAAAGTTCGCCAGCGAGCGCCATGTGACCACTTCTTACAAGGGGAAAGCAGACTTTGGTAAATGAAGTTCGGGGCCATCTTTCGCTAGGAAGTAGTGTTTATTCAAAGTGTTAATATTATAAACTGGAAGAGCACGATAGCCAGAAATAGTTGAGGAAAAGCGTTTTAAAGTTTCCGACTCGCGCATTTATATCACGCCTAAAGTTATCAAGTGACGGCGTGGCAGAGTTAGGAGCATACGAACCCCTTGCAAAGGGTACCGGGTTGGATTCCTGCTCGAGTCAACTTTTTTTTTTTTTGTTTTGCTTTAACCAATAAAGTAGCCATAAAATATTGATTCACCACATGCTTATAATGCATAAAGCAATACAAATGTTCAAATCAGTTGTAAAATATTTCAATGTTCCACGTTAACTAGCAATAAAATGTAACCTATTCCGCGTTTGTATATTGATATCACGAGTTATATTATGGTTAGCAAGTCGTTGTATAAAAAATTTCTTGACACTTTGTATCTATATCTGTAGACAGTATGCGAATTACAAGGGGAATGAGGGAGAAATTCCCTTTGTTAATACTGGATGTATGCTATAACCAGTTGTATCATTTCAGACTTCGCTGAGAGGGGCAAGAACACAACCGACATAAGACTCACGTTTTGTACTAGTATATTAATAGACAATCGATTAAAGTATATTTATTCCTCAAACTCTTGAGGGGCAATTGCCCCCTCCTGCTCTCCTTAAATTACGTCAATGGCTACAACTGTCATAGTTAGGCATACTATTGTCGTCTGAAGCACAATCCATTTCCCCTAGGAAAAGTCCGGTCAATTCGCACACTGTTCAGATAGACACGAAGCGTCAAGAACATATTTTACACAACGACTATGCTGACCATAATATAACCCGTGGTATCAATATACAACGCGGAATACGTTACATTTTATTTATAGTTAACATGGAATATTCAAAGTTTTTACAACTGATTTGAACATTTCTATTATTTTATATATTATAAGCATATGATGAATTAATATTTTACTTGTAGTTACAAATGGCTACTTTATCAGTTAAAGCTAAAAATTGACTCGAGCAGGAATCGAAACGAGAACCCTTTGCACAGGAGACGTGGATCCTCCTAATTATGCCACACCGTCACTTGATAACTTCACGCGTCGTGTCATACATGTGGCGAGTGGAATCTTTAAGACGCTTTTTCCTCACTATTTCTGGCTATTGCGCTCCTCCAATTTGTAATGTTAACATTTTAAATGTGCACTACTGTCTCACGAAGGATGGCGCCGAAGTTCATTTACCAAAGTCTGCTTTCCCCTTGTTAGTTAACACTGGCGGGTTTTTCTCATGTTACTTTCATACAATACATGTTCTAAGTGATGAAAGTAGTATTAAAAATATACTCCAAAAAAGAGTGTTTCTGACGAATCTCTCATTATAGGAACATGAAACTCGGCATTTAAACTACTACTTACAAATCTGTGACCACACGGTCCATTGTTTTCGGAAATTCCAACTCTAGCAAAGAAAGAAAGGCAACTGCTACAATATCTTAATTTCCCATTTTGTGTTCATAAACTGGCCAAAGTGAGTAAACATTTTAGCTGTTTAAAGTAAATCTAGAAGATATTAAACAGTTCACTTTGATCTTTTTCATTTCACTTCGATTGATATGCTACTCTATTGAGAAAGAGATTTGAATATTGCGCAAATAATATTTCCAATAACTTATTTTTCTCATTCGAAGAATAAGCATTTCAACTAGTTCGTGTCTGACCTTTAAAGATTGCTCCAGCCCATATTTTTAAACGAATTGTGTATTCTATTTTTTGACTTCTAGAATATATTTACGGATCTTTTGAACCCGTATTAAGAACCTAGAAGAACAATTTTAGGAAGCTAAAAATCAAGTTTAATTATTCACAATAGTTCAGCGAGAGATCAACTTCTATACGCCGATTTGTGACTTTAATCTAATCTGGGTTACGAGGAAATCGCTCCATGCATGGTTTGTAGATTGATAGAGACCTTTCACAGTTCACAAACCAATAATCTTTCCTGAAACTGATAGTTCTAAGACTGATCAGTTGGTTCATTGGGAATGTAATATCCTTTTCTGCAGCGAGATTATATGAGACATGGTTCTACAACTTAACTTGGGATCCTAAACTAAATGAGCTCAGATCAGGAATCAATCTCTTGATAGGGTTGATTCCATAAATGTTACAGTCATTTCATGCTCATGTGAGTATTCCCAAATAGAATATGACCTTCCAGAATACAGACTGTCTTTCCACTCGGTATGAAGACTAATATATTAATCATATTCTCATTAAATAGTGAACATGATTTCTTTTTTCAACATACTGAAACATCTAATTATAAAAACGAAATATACTAATATTGTTTCTTTCCTCTTCTTTTTATGTTTTCACACAGACCAGTATTTCATAGATAACATTGTGATTTAAAAAATGTGTTCAGTTCACAGTTAAGACAGATATAAGACAGGCACTTGAAAGTGCCTCAGGTTATATTGCTTTGTTCTTCTGCCCCGTAGTGATTCACCCCCTTGCTACTTTCATTTCAATTACTTGTATATTTAGTTTCGGATGTAAGCTTATTTTTATATTTTATTAATGGAAAGAAATCTAGAACACCCGTACTTTTGCTCTACCTAGGTAGAATTATACTTGCAGCCTTATATTATTACCTTAGACAAGAATAAGAAAAAATCTCATATATAAAACTCGAATACTACAAGTAATGGCTGTTCCTTCGACGAAAAGAAAAAAAAATGCACTTTACGAAGATTTGAATATGGATCAGCTGATTGGTAGGTTAGAACGTTGCCCACTACGCCACATACTCAGGTGCTTGTTTTCTTACTATACACTTTAAACATTCAGCTTGTGATTTTTGTTTCTGTTGTCTTACCATATAACAATTTCTCTGCTTTTCCTGCTTGTCACACTGTTCGTGTTATTTGTTGTATAAATTGGATTTGCAAACGTAATATATTTTGTTATTTTACCAGAATCCACAGCTTTAAAAGTTTTAAGGTCAATTACATTAAGCAAACTGATTATCT
>NW_027655886.1:0-32500 GCF_964235325.1 Thermobia domestica | reverse complement strand
GCCGAATGGATGCTGATGGGAAAATTAGTGGAATGAAGAAAGTGGTAGGATACTAGACAACTTCCAGAAAACACACACATTCGAAAAATGAAATGAAATGAAATGAAATCTTTGAGTTTTACGTCCCACGGTTATGCCGGTTAGGCTAAAGGAGACAGTGATGATCAGTAATGAATGAAATGGTGGAAAGAAGAAAGTGGGAGGAAACGGGAGAACCCCGAGAAAACCCACGCACATGGTGTTTGTCCACCACAATGTTCACTTGATTGAACCCGAGACCCCAAGCACTAGAGGTGAACGCTCTACTACTCAACCACCGCGGTCCCCACACACACCCAATATTTGTCCACCACAAAGCTCACATGGCACTAACCGAGATCGAAGCGAGTACCACATACACCAGAGGTGAAGGCTTCACGATGTAGCAACCGTGACATTTCTTGTCTTGTGTGTTCTGGGTAATACTTGTAACTTAGTTGTATCTTGATTAGCATGGTGCAGCCTGCTACATTTTACTTTCGTTCCCATGGTATGCTGCTATATTTTTTAAGAAACAAGACGAGACAAAACGAGACGAGACGAGACAAAACCTCTCGAGACGAGACAAACTTTTCACGAGACGAGACGAGACAGCCTGAAGTCTCATCTCGTGGCAACACTAGTCTCTGCAAATAGACTTCTGCATACCGGTGATTCAGATGGCTGGCAAAGAGTGCGGTGTCATCGGCTTATGTGGCAGTGGTTGTGTTGGCGGTCTGGGGGATGTCGCTGGTATATACGCTGTAGTGAATGGAGGACAGGCAGGAACCCTGCGGAGCTACCGCTCTAATACTTCTTGACGTGGTGATGTGGCCTGCATGGTGTACATGGACACTCCTGTTTTTTAGATAGTTGTGTAACAGTTTCATGAGGTAGGTTGGGAAACTCGCTTGCATGAGTTTATGAATGAGACCTTCGTGCCACACTTTGTCAAAGGCCTTTTCTATGTCCAACCAAAGGCATGAAGTATGCTCACGTTCGTTAAATCTGAAGGTGATGTTATCTGCCATTTGCACCAGTTGGACTGTCGTGCCGTGTCCTAGTCGAAAACCAAATTGATGCGGCGGGAGTATGTCCTGGTCTGTGATATGCTGCTGTAGCCGCCTTTGGATGACCCTTTCCACAAGTGAAGTGAGATAACAAACTGATAGGGCTGTGGTTTTGAGTTCAGATCTGTTGCCTAGCGTCTTAGGGATGAGTATGACTCTTGCGTCCTTCCAGGCTGGAGGGAAGTGGCCGGTGTTGAAGATGGCGTTGATCAAACGGCAAAGGAGCACTATGACTTTCCTTGGCACGTGTTTGAGCGCTTGGGGTGGGATGCGATCCGGTCCAGCGGCACGGTGGGTCGGGATATGCTTTACAACTTGCTCTTGGGCGTACCAGTGGGGGTAGTTCAGCAGTTGATGGTGATTGGCAGTGTGGATGGAGTGCTGAACTGCCTCCAGCGTCGCGGGGTCAGGTTGTATATCATTGGGTTGAAAAGAACCTTCCAGGTACTCCATAAAGAGGGTGGATTGCTCTTCCGGGTTGTACACCAATCCTTGTGGACCTCTGAGGGGTTGTGTACGTGGTGGACCAGTAGGTCGGGCGAGTGTTCTGACTAGTCGGCAGAAGTCACGCGAAGGTGTGTCCATCTCGTGTAGGGTGTTATTCCACTTGTACAGACGCCTGCGGAGCAGCCTCTTCTTTATTCTTATGGAAAGGGAGTTCCATACACGTTTGTATTCTGGGTATCGTGTTCGCTGCCAAAGTTTTCGTGCTGTTAGTTTGAGGTGGATGAGTGCCGATGTTCGGGCATCTGCCGGGTCTGGTTGCTGCTGGTGAGATGAATTTTTGCTGTTGGTGGTGGTCACATCCATCGCAGTGAGAATGTTGGAAGTTAAGGATGCCACTGTTGCGTTGATATCTTCAGGGCTGAATAAAAGCCGGGGGTCCACCAACGCTGCCAGAAGGTCCGTGTATTGCTGCCAGTTGGTCTGTCGCACTGTAGGTAGTTGCCTTGCAGGAACATGTGTGCGGAGGGCCACTGTTAGCTTGATGAGGATATGGTCTGAGCTGGGTTCCGGAATGGCCATGGGGCCGTCCGTCAAGGCGATGTTTGCGCTAAGAACCATGTTCAAGATATCGGGTTGTCCGCCATTCCGGAGGAAGGGCATGGGTTCCGTGGGCGCGGAAGGCAGAAAGTCGACGCCTGGAGAGCCTGATGGAGAATGCGACCATTTCTGTTGGAGGTTCTTGAGTTCCAGTGTAGGTGTTTGCTGTTTAAGTCTCCACCAACCAGCACTCGGTGTCCCAGCCTAGTGAGAAGAGTGAGGTCTGGCGGGTGAAGAGGCCCATTATGAGGTTTGTAGGCGGAGATCAGCTGCAGTGGGCCATCCGAGGAGTGGACCGTGACTCCTATAGTTTCAAGTAAAGTTAGTGCCGGCGTGGGGAGAGGGTCGTGGGCAATGTGCGACTTTATGAGAATGGCCATACCACCCATGGGTCCTTGTCGGTATGTTGTGTAGTTCCTAGCAGTAAATTGCTTGTCGGGCTTCAGGTGAGTTTCGCTGATGAGGGCCACGTCTATTCCTTCTCGGGTGAGGAAATCCTGGAGTTCCTCACTTTGGTCTGCTATGCCGGCAGCGTTCCAGCACACCACTATCAGATTGCAGATAATAGCAAATTTATTGCGTCCCATCATCCAAAAGGTCTGCGGCTACTTCCAGGACAGTAGTAATTTTGGTGATGGGATCTTTGGCTGCAATTAATTTTCTTAAACCTTTCTTCAGCTTCTCGATGATGGATGTGAGATTCAGTTCCTTGAAGAGATCTAGATGTTCTTTGATTGATTCTACTAGCGAGGGTTCGTTGCCGGGATTAGTTTCTGCAGGTGGAGGCATGGTCTGTTGGCTGGTGTGGGAGTGCTTGGCGATGGTATCCGTGGGTCGCAAAGACTGGGTGTTTGTTGTAATCTTAGCACTGTCACTAGTTTCACTGTCACTGTTCTTATGCGGTTGCTGCTGGATTGTTTTTGATGGTTGGGAGGTGGCCTTGTTGGCGGTTGTGGATTTGGCTTATGGGACCTTTGAAGGGCTGGAAGCAGTTTGAGCTTTCTTGTTGGGTGCTGCAGCAGGTTGTTCTGTGAAGGTGTTGGACTGTTGTTGGTTGGCTGCTCATCTGCTCTTGGCCGTTTTGATATATTCACATCCTTGGTAACTGGCGAAGTGATTGCCGCCACAGTTGACACACGATGCCTGGGGTATTTTACGTACCGGACGTCCGCTCGGCACGTCAGTTGCGGACGCGGAGATTTTTTCCGCTTCCTTTGACTTAGTGAGGTGCACCAGAAAGAGCGGGAAGCGATGACGCTGCCCTGTGCTGTCAGGTCTGCCTTGAAGCTGGGTCACCGAGATGACCGGGAATTCTTGTTCCACTAGATCTTCGTAAATGTCCTTGTTTTCAGCGTCTATGGGAAGCTTGCTTGGCTTTCATTGGTCGAGATGCTTTTGGAAGTTCCGTGGAATAGGAGTAGACTTGGCTGGAGCAAAAGGCGTCCAACTTCTCGAAGTCGCGCGGTGTAGTGCTCTGAAACTTGACATAGTTGCAACGCTGCTCCAGTTTGGGAGGGGTAGATAGGGTCTTGACTATGGATTTCACGAAGGCAAACCTGTTGGTCCTTGTCCACCACCACCACAAGGTCGTCGATGTTCAGTGTCGAGAGGTCCACTGGGGAGCTGGAACTGGGGTCGCTAGCACAAGAGGACTCTTCAGAGGGACGCTATGGTAGCTTTTTGTGCAGTGGGATCAACTGGAACATGTTGTGGAGGCTGTCTTCTATCACTTCATGGCTGCACTTGTCTAGCTTGCTGGCGGGGATGGGTACAAGCTGGCGGGGACCGATGCCGAGTGCTGTGTATCGCAGTCCCTTGAACTTCTTTTTGATTTCCTTTGCCTGGCCCGGGGTGGGAGCTTTCCTGCAGTTGGTATGTAGCGTGAACATTATATACACTGGTATAATGTATACTGACTCAGAAAAGGACAGCGTAGTGACGGGTCTAAGTGATTCTTAAAGGGACCTGAACAGTACTCTATTGGTATCGTCGGTAGTAATTTGTTGGTTCGTATTGTTCTGATAACACTGGTCACGAGAGTATTAGACTTGCTCGGACAGGCAGAATCTTTATTTTCGCCTTGTATTCTTGAGTCAATATAATATAGTCAGTCTTTATTCATAGGGGATCACTATCTTTTAATGTTCAAGCATCCATTTTGTTCTAACGCACCCTGCCGGGTGCTGTAGAGCACTGTGCATAGGTACACGGTGAATCTGCTTGTATATGATCTGTGATACACTACGTACGATAGTATCTGTGATCACTACGTTTTGAGCGTCAGTGCGTGGCGTGGGTGTGGGGAGTGCTTTGTTTTTTGTTGCATGCAGCATGCGACATGCACACACTACCTATTGAATACTAATTATGCACTCCACTACACTATCATAGTACTCCTTTTTTTGCTAGCCGAGGCTAGCTACCCGCCAGAGGATTACGCCCTCCATGGGGAGAGAGAAGTTTGGGAATTTAGGGGAAAAAACTGGGAGATGGTCTAGGGGATTTTTCATTATTTTATTATCACTTTATTTCATAATATTTAGTATATAGATGTTGGATATTGCTATCTTTGCGATAGCAATCATAAGGTAGGGGAATGTCGGCCTTACTTGATAAATTGATTACAGTACACTTCTGGATTGGACAATATTTCTTTATGGGGGAGAAAAGAGGTATGAAATGACTATGAGATGAGCTGCACTTAACAACACAACACGAGGGTGATTGTTAGAGCACAGATGCAAGTTAATCTTCTCGCCTGGAGGCTGTTCCAAGCATTGATGAGAGACAAGGGGAATCCCTGTTAATAACAAAGGACTACTGTGCGGAATATGACGGTATGATATGAGGTGGACTATGGTCGATGAGAAAAGTACGAGTGAGTGGAAGATCGGGGTGGTCTGGTGGGAGAGAGTAATGATACAATGTAAAAGGAAGAGAAAGAGGGGAATGTGTGATAGGATTAAAAAATCAAATTTGGCATGAACGTTAATAGTATGACGGAGGAGCGGATAATGCAAATTGAGACGTGTCTGAAAGTATTTAAGACGAAGCTTTTCGAGATGGACTAAGATGTGGGGAAAAGTCATTCAATCGTACAAAATCTGAGTTGAACTGGGAAGTTTGATGCGATAGGAGATCCGAAGGGCGTGTCGTTCTAGGACTTTTAGTTTCTGATAATAGGAAGGAGGAGCTGTAATCCAGACAGGATGGCCATAAGTCAGCACGTGGTGAAGAAATACTTTGTAGGTGTTTAAAAGAAGTTCTGAATGAAAACCCCAAGTTGTGCCAGTTAGTCGTTTAAGTAAGTTAAGTCGTCGGTAAGCTTTTGCTGTGACATCCTATAGGTGTGCTTTTCAAGTAAGGAATCTGTCCAATGTAAATCCCAGGTATTTGACTGTTTTAGATAGCTGAATACGGGTGTCGTTAACGGTGAGATTAAATAGAGATGGGGTGCGGTGAATTTTAGAGCGCTTATTTGGTGGTAGGAATACTGTAGTTTGAGATTTACTGGCATTGATCTTAAGTCTCCATTTATCACACCAGAGGACAAATGTATCTATCGCCTCCTGTAATGCTGTGTTAAGTTGGTGGACAGTGCGGCATACGGCAAGACAGGCTATGTCGTCAGCGTATTGAAATAAATGAACATTGGTAGGAAGTGGAGGCATATCGGCGACATATAGCAGGTAGAGTAGGGGAGAAAGAGACTAGCCCTGTGGTAGACCGGAATTGAGGAAGATAGGATGAGATGATTGTTGACTGATGAAAACGTATTCAAGGCGTCCAGACAAGAAGTTATAAATGAATCATATATATGCGAGTGGAAGGTGAAAATTAAGTAACTAACAGAGAAGTCCCTGATGCCAAACTTTATCAAATTCCTTTCCCAGATCAAAAAGGACTAAGCAGGATGGTTTTGCCGTATTGTATTGATTAGTGATATAGCTTAGAAGACGCATGAGCTGATCATGTGGGCGGAATCCTGTTTGCTATAGTGGCAGAAGATTGTACCTTGAAAGATGGAGATGAAGACTTTGTACTATTATTTTTTCCAGAATTTTAGTGAAAACCGGGGTGAGCTGAATCGGACGGTAAGAGGATACTTGGTCGGGAGGTTTCTCTGGTTTAAGAAACATAAGAACTTTAGATGTTTTCCATGTGGTGGGCATATACCCGGTACGAATAATAAAAGTATATATGAGGACAATAATATTTATCAGATCGGGTGGGCTTTCTTTCACATGCAATACGAGATGTTATCGATGCCTGGAGCGGTGTTACGTTTGCGGGAGACTACATTTGTGATTTCAGCAGGAGTGATGGGAGCAGTGAGGGTTTTGCGAGAAGAGACTGTGTGCTTTACGTCAGGTTGAAGATGTAGAGAAGAGAAGTTAAAGTGCTCTATGGGATGATGGCGAAAATGGCGTATAGATGATAATGGCGTAAAGATATCCTGTAAATAAGTAGCGAAGGCATTGGCTTTATCTTGGTCGGAGGGGAGTGCTTGATCATGATGAATAAGTGGATAGGACGTTTTTGTGTATTTTCCAGTGGGTGCGTTAAAACGCTTCCAATATTTTGTGGGGTGGGATATGTCAGTAAGAGAATTGCAAGCCTTGATCCACTTGGGTTGATGTTCCGGGTTCCACAATTCGTCATGTGCCCCACCGTTGAAATCTCCGTTCCCCGAACTAAAATGGAGAATGACTCGATGAAGACTGATTTCACGTTTTGGAAATCTTATCTTCCCGCGGTATCCCAGGGCTTTAGGAAAATAAGATCCCCTAAACCGAGAGCAAACGAAAATTTATTTTATTTCCATCTGTATCTGTGTATTCACATGCTGCAATGCTGGAAAAGAATTTTGCTCTAGTTTCTGGTTTGTAGGGACGAACTAGATTGATTTTCACTTTTTATGAAAATTGGACAATACTACTACTACTACTACTACTACTACTACTACTACTACTAATAATAATAATAATAATAATAATAATAATAATAATAATAATAATAATAATAATATTGCAAGAAATGAACAAATGTCTTGAATTTAAAATTTTGATTAAAAGTCATGAAAATCAGTCCAATTCAGTCCATTTTAGATAGGATTGGAAAATTGCCTACATTGTCTTATTAGTTTAGCCTAACCGACTCTAAAAAAAATGTTATTCCTGAAATTAGGGACACAATTTGTTTATGAAAGAAAAAGTTCACGAATTTAGGTTAACAATATAATAAAAGCTATGAGTAAAAATAAACAAAAAATGTTTAAAATAAGAAATAAAATATGACCAAAAATAACATTGAATCTGGAATTTTATGATAACAGATATGAAGGATAAGGCATAAGGTCTTAGCACCAAAATCAATTTAAGTTAAGTAAATTACATTTCTGTTTTCTTTCTTGACCTATAGCTTGAATGAATTATTATAAGTTATGAATAAATAATTATAAGTAACCTAACACACAAACAAACTAATGAAACCGATATTCATAACCAGTCCTACATGAAATTTATGATTTTTTATCCTTACATAATGAGCTCTTATAATTATGTACAATGCAAGATTGGTTAATTTACAACCTTACATTTGAAAATACTTATTTACGTGATATTGGATAATAAACGTACAATTAACGTTGATCAGCTGATACTTTAGGACTAATTATATTGCCAGGATTATGAATTTAAGATTTATTTTAGTTTGATGGGATCTGAATTTAAATACCTACGATTTAGCTTGCGTAAAAAATAAGTGGAATAATCTAGAATTCGTGGATGAGGTGAAATAAGTCGAATAAGTAAGTTGAAATACTGTAAGTCATGATTTTGATTTGGTGAGAAATTTGAAAGAAAAATAGAATGACTTAAAGAAGCTAAGTAAGCCCATGTCTGGCTTGTAATCGTTTCTGATAATAACTGAGATTAGAAGATAACTACACCAGATATAAAATTTGATATTAACATGAAATAACAAGAATACATTATGTATACATATTATCAATGCGGGTAGTATTGTTATTTAACCATGCATAATATATACACACACACACATATTGGCGAATATAGAAAAATATCAAGACACAAAGATAAATAATAAATATAGGCATGCATACATACACAGAATACAATTAACACTCAAATATTCATATTAAATGCAAAGACGTCTTTTAAGAGATTCTGAGATAAATGTGTCTAGTTTTCATGATTTTTCTTATGTGCAACAGTAGCATATGCATCTAGTCGTAGGGTGTCGTCATTAGTGTGATTTATGCGCATAGACTTCCGATCGCTCTATTATTTAGAAGATCAGAATGATACATTATATGCGGTTTTGCTTAGCCTACTTCATGGTTATTAGCCAAAACGTATACTTCGTGACAACAATATAATATCTGTTCTGTTTTATTGCCGGGTTCCATATCTCTAACAAAAAAATGACTGATCGTAAGATTATTTACGTTTCTCTAATCACTGATTAACTTTTGAGCTCTCTACGTAAAATACTTTTATTGAGACATGACAACAGATCGTTCATTAAACTCCTATTAGCATATTGAAAGAAGTTAATTAAGTTACCAACTCCTAGGTGAATAACTTTACAAAAATAGTGGTTTTATACAATTTTAAACAATACACTAATCGCACGTCTAGATAATATATCCAGCTTTGTTTCTAATTACCTTACATTCAAAGAATGCTTGTCAATAGCGTATATGACGCAATTTCACTTCATACAAGTTTAAATATTCTAAATTAAGTACTTAGATTGCCTTCTTTCATAAAAAAAGTGCAATTCGAGCTACTAAAACTCTACATGTCATTTTGTTTACATTTAGTTTCTCTTTCTTTATCCACTTATCCACAATTATGAATCATAATTAACGAGAGAAAAAATTATGGGAATTTATCTGTCTTTAATGAGAACTATGTGGTCACCAATATCACATGACATATATAGAAATAAAATTGCGAAAGTGTCTCTATAGTTCACTGTAAGCCTACTTTAAGGTAAAAGTTCTAATCTTTTCTAGCTAAAGTTCGAACTAAAAGCACCTATTCTCAATGCGATCAAATTATCTGCGACATATCAACTACTTCCAGCTTTAATTTCTGTAGAGAACGTTTTGCATCTTTATTTAATGCTGAGAATCAGCCTTTCAACGCAATAAAATAATTTAGGTGGGTCCTACCTTTCATTGTTGCCACTGCGCTGACCACACATACACAAAGGTCCTTACGTTTCCTTGTTTCGTGCCTGCGCGACGAATGTCGTCGGTCCTGAGTTCTCTCCTCGGACTTCTCCTGTGCCTTCCTCCTAAACTGCCAGGGGGCGACGCGCTTTGGTCTGTCCGTCTCCACCGAAACAGGGCTTTCGTCAATCCATCACTCCAACAATGCACTTCCTACACCACCATTTTCAAATATTACACTGCACCACCATCACTGCTTCAAGTTCGGGTGTAATGTTACGTGGATTAATTTTTATTTTGTCTTGAAGTGTTTTTAAGAATTGTTCATTATAAATGCTAGGTAATAGTGTATAATTAAGAATAGTCTAAGTGCTTTCCGGAAGGATGCAATCAACTTTTAAGTTTGTTTTTCTGACTATTAATCTCCGTTAAACCTGTCCGTTGTCTAGAGTGTTTGCAAATATGTGTTTATACGTAAAAATGCCTTACCCACACAAAAATGTATGTGAATCCTTCAAAGTTTTTCGAAGTTTAGAGTTCCGGATTAAGAAAATTTACGTATAAATATCTATACTTTAGTGCTGCTGAAAAATCTTTCACTGGGCTACTCTTTAACTTAGCCGCGCATTCTGTCTCTTAATTAACTTGTGATGATAGTGTAGTGTGTGTGTAACTTTCGGGTATGCTTGAATGTTTTTAACGCACTGGTTCCCGGTCTTCAACTTAACTGCTACTGACCTGGAATTTTGAATTCTCAACATGCCGATCTTTTAGGACAACCCTCTTACTGCTTTTTTGATTTCCTCCTTTTTCTCTCATTCGTCAAATAATTTTGGTGTCCTCAATTTTATTTTTATTCGTATCCGCCCACTTACGGTGCTCTAGCGTCGTCTCTCCAAAGCACGTGATTACTTTAAATTTCGCAAGTGGTATTTAAAATTTTTGTGGAAGTTCATTTGGAGACTTTCCGTCTGGTTCGTGCTCTTGGACCAACTTACAAACCTGTGCGAAAATTTTATCTAGGTTCTACGTGGAGACATCTGACGGAGGTGTGTGTTTCACAAATTCATAGAGATTAATTTGTACTACGATTCTATTCAGTTTGACCAGACTTCAATATTTTCCCCCTCTTTCACAGAAAGATGTTAAAAACTCTTTTCTGTTTCTTTCCTTGGGCTCACGAAGGGTCCTCTGTATGTGTGGTCTTGTGTGGCTTCAGACGTTCAGCGAGTATTGTTATTGGGACAAAAGAAGGGTAGTTTAAATGTCCTTGCTGCAACGACAGGTATACGAATATATAACATCTTACTCTTGGATAGGGAATGAAAATAAAGAATGCTATTTCAGTTAACTTTGCTTTTTAACACATATAATTTAAAATGACATTCGCTAAAGTTATTTTAATCATATCCATAATTGAATTAAAAGAAATTATTTAATATTAAAAAATGATAATGAGGCAACTGTCACAACTTTTTTTCCCCTGAATATAATGGATAACAAAGCACGTGGATAAATTTATTTATAAGTGGTTACAAGAAACGAAATAAAGTCAGTGAGGACGAGGAACAAACGTTGTGAATATTAATTTTGCAATGTGGCAACAACATTGCCTGAATGAAAGGTGAACATCGGCGAACGAACAGCAAAGTAGTCAAACGTGATGCCAAACATTCTTAACTGAGCCAAAATTTGAAAAAACTTTATGAATTGAAATACATCGAGAACAAGTTTAAGAACATAACAATAGACGACATAACCTTTGCTAATGTAGTGTGTAACTGAAGAGGTTGTGATACTTTTCGTAAGTCATACGCTCTTAGCATATAAAACATTTGGCTGATTACTAACGAATAATATCAATACTTGAATGGTCTTCGATCACCATGTTAGCTAGACTATTACTAGTAGCACAGGATATTTATTTAGGAAGCACATTGCGTATCTTCGTTCAATTATGTAGTTCTTTAACATCATTGCAATGTTATTTTCGCACTGCAAAATTAAGGCTATCATCTTATTTAACACTCTTCAAACACTGACTCTGTGTCAAACCGATAACACTATATCTGTATTACCCGGAACAACACGCTAAAGTGCTAGTCATGCTGGGTCTGTTGGCCTGTGTTAAAACCGAGTTAACACCATCATTTTAGCTCTGTAAACATTGGCTACTTTTATATATTATATTTTAAAAAACGATTGTAAGGGTAGTCTTTCTTCTACGTACTTTCAGGGAGGCTTTGCCCCCTAGCGTTGTTCAGTCTCCTGTGCGGAATTAAGATAAATTAAACTATGATAACATTGCATTCTTATGAAAGATGCATTCTTTACAAATAATGTGCCAACGTATTACTCCTTACGCTTTGATTTTATTCCGTTATCCGGTTACAATCTTATGAAAAAGAAAACCTTGGGTAAGACAAGCTTGATGCTCGATAGATGTTCAGGAGAGAAGTTTGATGGCTGAGAGCTCGGTAGAGGAGCTTGGAACTCATTAGTACAACTTGTTGACTGAGTAAGCAAACTTAGTACTCAGAAGAGGAGATTGGTGCTTTGAATTGAAGAATATAGATAGTAATAAGGGAACTTAAGTAGTAATTTTGATTTGTCTTGAGTTTAGCGTCCCTTTCAGCAGGGAGGCTATATGAGACATGGACCTACAGCTTAATGTGGAATCCAAATCACATAAGCTCCCGCTGAAATTCAAACTAGAGTCTCCCACGCCAAAGGCATGTACACATAAAAAAATGAGGTGTTGAAACAGCACAAAATGACTACCACTTAAGTGTGTTACTTTGTGTTTCAATTCAACACCGTGCACATCGCCTTCAGAGATATCAGAAATAGCTCCTTACTGGCTGTGAGTATTTGCGTTGTTTTTTGTTGTTTGGTATGAGCAAAGCTTTGCGAAATATATTTCGTTTTTATGGCAAGTAACTAATAATATTCCATGTTTTCTGTAATCGGTCACAGTAATATTGTTGTAAACCTATGAATTATTTGACAACAGTTACACAGATAGCAGTCCTTCCATCTATTTTCTTTATCTGTTATTCTTGTGTCTTAGCACGTATGAAGAGAAGATGGCAGAACTGTGGCCTATGTAACTGTTATCAGACGTTTCAAAGGTTTACAACAATATTATTGTGACCGATTACAGAAAACACAGAACATTATTCGTTACTTGGCATAAGTGCCAAATATATTTCGCAAAGCTTTGCTCATATTAAACGATAAATACCTATGCAAATTCTCTCAGATAGAAACGAGTTATTTCTAATATGCTCTGGAGGCGATGTGCTTGGTGTGTTTTCTACTCACAGATTATGATACGAAATTCACAAATTCCAAAATGATATTTCCACAAACCATGAAATATGTTCCTAGGGTACAAGACACTCTAGTCCAAATCGTTTCTACTAGGAATGGCTACATTTTGAAAGCCAAAGATTCAAATTTTGGAATTACCATACGGAATAAAGCTTCCTACGAAATTTTCGGGAAAAGTGCTAAACTCACAAAATTGGCAGATAAGCGCCAGAAGCAGCCTCCACCACCTCGACAACATCTTTTCTGTCTGTTGTGATTAAAGGTGTCTCACCCGAACTAACAGTTGCGGAAATATACGAGAAATTAGCGCAAGAAGGGATATCAGTGGATAAATGTCTCCGCATTCGAAATAATAATGGTCCTACGTAGATGATCCGCGTTCTTTGTAAGTGACAGGACACTATTGTCTACTTATTGCAACATGGTACGCCTATCTATAAGAAAATCCACGGAGTTGAACCATCAAAAACTCAAGGACCGTTACTAATTCGTTGTGAAAAATGTCAGGTTTACAATGATCCAGCTAACTGTTCAAATCCTTCTAAATTCGGGTATTGCTCAGGGCTACACGAAACCAAGGCGTGTCCCAAGGACTACCGAAATGCAACACTTGCAGTGGGCTTCATCCTACCTACAATTATCGCTGCAAAGCTAAACCAGCACCAACTCCTGAGCATCCAGAACTGACGGTACCACTAAAAACTGCTGATAAAACAACTCAACCGACTCAATCCATATTACCTCCGCTAACCGTCGAAGATCTCCTTCGTTATATCAGTTTGGTGTTACAAAATATTTTTCCATTTTAGCGCGCTCATATCTTACACGATATAATCTCTGCCGCAAAATCCATTTTTCACATCAATCTCCATGCAACTTATTCTAACAATTATGTTCATTTTCACGTTGGAACTCTGGAAACTGCTGTTTAAAGGCATGCATATGTTACTGTACATCATGGGAATTACTTTCCTATTAGTTAATATCCGATCATTTTCACAACATACGCTGCTATTAGAAACATTATTATATGAGGAACATATTAATGTATTTGCAATCAACGAAACCGCCTTAAGACCGAACATGTTAGCCCATATTTCTGGTTATCAGCTACAGCGCCATGCCTATTCCGATCATATGGCACGTGCTCATGGCGGAGTTGCAATAGGCTATTCTTCCTGATATCGGTAAGAGCATACACTCCTCAAGTTTTTGCAGATCTCCCGGAATACTTACTTTACTCTATATTCTTTCCATCATTAATAGTTAATTTTAGCACAATCTTTGTTCGACCACGCCAACCCATACTATTACAATATTTTGAATACATAGCCAATAACTTTCGTAATATTATCATCATGGCGGATATTAATATTCATAGTCGTAGTGCTCGCGAAAAGGCAAATTTTCAGCAGTTCTTAACTTACAATCTTCAGCTGCATCTTCATGTCCTTCCTACTCACACCAGATCAATCAGTCAGATTACACCAGATGTCGTCATCACATATATAAATCTTATTAACGACTGCCAGCTTGAAGTTCTTGATTCCATCGGAAGCGATCATCATCCAGTTAAATTAACATTAACTCGAGGACAACCGCTACTACCGGTAATTGCTCCGCGACGTGTTCCTAGATTTGACAAAGGGAATTGGCCTCATTTTCGGCAAGACATCGAACACTCTCTTTCTAGTGTAACAGCTCCAGCTACCGAGCCTGAGTTGGCTTCGTGTCTTACTACTCTCACTGAGGCAATACGAACCAGTGCTCATCATAACATTCCAACTGTTCAAGTGACTCTCCACAAGCCAAAATTACCACCGATGTATGTCACTCTAATACACAAGGCTCGTCAACATCTTCATGAATACTATCGAACAGAGAATTATGTCTATCTTCACCAACATCGCCAATGGCAAATTGCGGTTCATAACCAACTTGCTGCATATAACGTCGCAGTTGGATTAAAACTTGTAATACCTTATCTAAAAAAAAAGCACATCCATCCCGCTACTGGAAGAGGTTTAATCAACTAATTGGGAAGAATACGACAACTTATCCTCGCATTGCATATGACACTCCTCTCTTCTCAGACGAAGAGAAAGCTAACGCATTTGCTAGTCAGCTACAGATCGTTTTTACTCCAACAGCTGCCTCTAAGATCTCTGAAAGCATAGACATCTCTTGCATTCCTGCTTTACAACCTTCTGCAGATCATCCCATTGATAGGGAACATCCAGTCACCGCACCCATTACTATAGATGAACTCCACATTGACGTCAAGCGGAAAAAGAACATAGCTCCTGGGGTTGATAACATATGTTATCTATGTAAAAGAAGCCCCGCAATCACTCCTACTACTACTGTGGCGATATATAATTTCATTCTCAGAACTGATTTCTATTCTCCAGATTGGAAAGTCTCAAAAATCTGCATGTTCCATAAACCAAACAAGCTTGTACATTCTGTTTCCTCTTACAGACCAATTCAACTGACACCAGTTTTCAGTAAAATATTTGAGAAAATTCTTGTCTGTCGTCTCATAAGTATCTTGAGACAACTACTTTACTACCTATCCACCAAGCAGGTTTTCGGCCTAATTTCTCCATAAATATCCAGCTACTTCGTCTCAGCACCATAATTACTAACCATTATAATAAAGCCTTCCCTTCTTGCCTCATTCTTATGGATTTAGAAAAGGCTTTCGATAAAATTAAAAAATTACAATCATTCAAGTTTCCACTTTGCTATTTGAGGATAGTATATTTTTTCTTTACAAATCACGTTGCCTATGTTACAGTCGGTAATACTCTATCTTCGCCTATCTTTCCGCTTACTGGAGTTCCTCAGGGTTCGGCTCTTAGCCCTTTTATTATATATCCTTTACGCTTCTGACATTCCTGTAGAACTACGCATTGTTTTTACTTTTCAATACGCCGATGACAGCTTTTCTCGCTTTGGGAAAAAACTATTCAACAACTTAATACTCTTTTACAAAGAACTCTTGATAGTTACATCAAGTGGTGCAAGAGATGGCATTTAACTATTAATACAGAAAAGACGCTAGAAATCGTATTTTCACCTCCAAACAGACGTTCCAGAGTTTACAGAAATCTAAATCTCTTGGAAGTAAATGTTGATGGGTACCGAGTACGCCCTAGCCCTACTGCTACCTACTTAGGCGTGACCTTGCTCACTTGGAGTGTTTATCTGAAAAAGCTAACCGCTAAGGCTAACATTCGCTTAAATCTATTGCATCATCTCACAGGTACAACATAGAGTCTAAAAGCTGAGGTGATACTTCATACCTATAAGGCGTTCCTCCGTCCTATCCTCACTTTTGGACATACCGCCTGGAGCAATGCTTCTGAGCAGTGGCGGCTAATGTTAGTGTTGCAGCGTTGCGCAACGACCAAAGTATTTCAACAAAAAAATATTATTAGCAATAGTAGTAAAGAACAAAAAAAAATACTTTCTAATACTCCCATATATACTTTAAATAACATATTTTTTAGTTCTGTAACTGTCCGTTTCGTTAATACCTTTTAAAAAGCGAAATCCGTCACAGAGTCTCTAATTTATATTGTGTTGCAGCGAGCATACAACGACCAGGTTCCTTCAGCGCGGGAATTGGGGCAAATGTTAAGTCTCCTTTCTCCTATCTCAGAAGTTAAAGGGTCTGGTCGTTGCAGTGCTTCTGCAACACAGCACGGTTTCCAGTGAATGAGAAGATTTTTCGCGCTAAATAAGCTTTCTGAATTTTATTTCACTAGCAATTAACAAATTGAATTTGTTTTTATGCATTCATATTTTTAAACTACGGTACTTATACTGAAGCAAATCAATATAATGACAATTAAAAAAAGTGATAGCAGAATTTCAAAATAAGAAAGAAAATATGTAGTAGAGCAGAAATCAAATGAAAGTAGATCCGCATTTACAAGTTAATTCTTAGCTTATATAGATAATGAAGGTTTCTTCTACAGTAATTTGTGAACCAAATATTAATAAGTCAGTATGCAGAATCCCCCCCTCTGTGGATAGTATTTTTGTATATACATATTTCTTTTATAAAACAAGTATATTTTATACTCTTGATAAAACTGTATGATGGGGAACGCCACATTGAATTTGGGACTACTTAGCAATGCTCAGAGGCGTAGCCACGAGAGGGGTCCACCGGGTCCGGACCTCCCCAAAATTTCGAAACTCGACTAGCATTTGTAGACTTTCACAACGAACTATACTTGTTTAACAGAAAAATGATTGATGTAAGCTAAATATTTTATTTTACGCCTCATCATGTACTCTTTCTTTTCTTATAGAAATGATCGTTCTATCATTTTTTCTAAAAGTATAGGTGACAGTAATTAAGAATTACTTTTCTTTTCGGGTACAGTATAAGACAGGTTCGTTATTATGTAGACGTATTGGACCTTCCTCAAATACTTTGGACCCCTTCCAGCTAACATGTTCCTATATCTGGAGGGTTTCAAGGTTGCTTTCCAGAACATATCACATTGGTAACATTGTTTCCCCTCATGTGGAAGTATATTGTGTTCATCATACATTGCTTAACAACCAAGACGGATGATTTGGAATGTAGTTTTTTTTTCTTTCAATCACATGTGTGTGTGTGTGTGTGTGTGTGTGTGTGTTGATGTATGAATAGGGTTGCCAACTCTGCAAAATAAAAAAAAAGGCACTTCCTCAAAATTCTCTATGATATAGGTCTCAGCGTGAAGTATCTCTGTTCGGACCTATCTATGGAAATGAAATGTACTATCGTGGACAAAAGTGCATTAACACATATATTCTGTATATCCTTAGAACATTCACTAATAAGCTTAATAGATACATTGTGCTATAAATGAGAAACTGAAATTGATCAATTTATTGTATTTACCAGTAACTACCATTTCTTTAAAATTATCGAAACAGATGAACAAAAGTACAATAATCTTTACGTGACAATTTTGGATTTGGAAAATGAAATTCACTCTTTAAACATATAGTCTCTACTTCAACTATAGGAAATTGCTTTAAGAAATCCTTTTCAACTCTTAATAAATGTATAAAATTCCTTGAAAGTAAATTTCAAATTTCCCCTGATACAGTCCCTGTCATCTCTCTAAAATTTTCTAAACAGTTAACAAAGTGTATTAATCGTTGATAGATAGTGAAAGGTAACAGTTTTGAATTTACAGAATGACAGCTACTTTTCAATATCTATACTTCGAACTAGATACAAATTTAAAAAAAAAAAAACGGTTATAAAGGGACTGGTGAGAAGTTTGTACCCGTCACTGGCTTTAATCAAAATAACAGCAATTTTTCCGGCTAGGTCAATGAAAACCCGGCCAGTTGACAGCCCTATGTACGAATATGTGACATTCGCAATTGATATACCAGTACCTCTTTTGTATCAGCTGTTTTGGTTATTAGTTATTAGATTTAATTTTATTGTGTGTGCTTTAATTCTGTACATAACCTACAAATTCTGAATGAATTGCATACCACGACTTCTGTAAATAACTTACAAAAAAAATTGTCCAACTTTCAACTGAGGAAAAACTTAAAATTAAGGCTTAGACCAAACAAGAAAAGTGCAATTCAGGAGAGTGTTCGAAAAAATAAACGGTTTAAATTTACAGGACATCTTATGGCAGTAATGTTGTATGCACTAGATACATTTCCACAATTTATTTTAAATTTTCCTAGATAAATTGTGTCGAACCCAAAGAGATGCGAGGATTATAGAACTATTAGTCTCATATCTCATGCAGCTAAAATTCTGCTCCGAATACTGAACACAAGGTTATATGGAAGAACAAATAAAGATGCTGAGGAAGAGCAGTTCGGGTTCAGAAGAGGCAAGGGCACAAGAGATGCTATTGGATTATTAAGGATGATCTGTAAAAGATTTATAGAAAAAGGGAAAGAGGTGCATGTTCTATTTATTGATCTAGAAAAGGCTTTTGACCGCGTGAATTGGGAATTGTTGTTGGGAGTTCTAACAAAGATAGGGTTGGAATGGAAAGATAGAAGACTCATAAGAAACTTATACATGAACCAACAAGTAAGTGTTAGGATAGGGGAAGAACTGACGGAAGAGAGTGCAATTGGAAGGGGAGTTCTACAAGGATGCTGCCTCTCGCCAACACTATTTAATATCTATCTAGAAGAGATAGTGAAAAAGAGCCTACAAGATAATGATGGCATTTCGGTAGGAGGTAGAATGATTAGATGCATACGATTTGCAGACGATATGGCGCTTGTTGCAGAATCTGAAAAGAAATTCAATAAAATGTTAGAAAAAATGAGAAAGGGCTTTGAAGAATATAGGATGAAAATAAATGTTAGAAAGACAAAAGCCATGGTGATTGGAACGAAGGGGTTTGTGTCAAATATAAAAGTAGGAGGGGAGAAAATAGAACAAGTGAATAGTTTTCGATACCTGGGTAGTATTCTTAGTAACGACATTAAATGCGAACGTGAAATAAAAGCAAGGAGTGGCGAAAGAAGCCTTTAAAAGAAAGAAAAGTCTGTTTTGTGGGACCTTGAACAAAGAGTTGAGAAAAAGACTCATGAAATGATTCGTGCGGAGTGTTGTATTGTATGGGGCGGAAACGTGGACATTACGTAAAGGTGACGAAAATCGACTGGAAGCCTTCGAAATGTGAGTGTGGAGAAGAATGGAAAGAATTAGTTGGGTCGAGCGGAAAACGAATGAGAGAGTATTAGAAATGGTGGGTGAGAAAAGAACACTTTTTTGAAATTAATAGGAAGAGGAAGAGAAACTGGTTGGGACATTGCCTAAGAAGAGATTTTATCATGAGGGACGTGACTTCCTGGATGACATTCAGAGAGAGAAAGAGAGAGAGAGAGAGACAGAGAGAGATCCAAGTATGGAGACAGAGAGGGATGATTTGTATACACAGATTTAGAATTGGGGAAAAAATGATCGGACAGCATTCGTATTATGACGAAAATTCTGATTTTGTGAAAGATAAGAAGGGAAGTTTTCGAACTGCGAGGATCACATTAGGCAGTTGTCGAATTAATGTGGAGAACTCTTTTTAGAGCACCAGATGATTACGAAAGGAGAGAGGGATCTTCAGAACTGAGGAATTAAGATTTTAAAAAATTTGGTTTCGGCGACGGGTTTCGAACCACGAACCTTGTGATTATCGAACCATCACTTTATCCATTCTGCTACGGAGAATTCTATTACTGGTTCACATACGTTTCCCTTAGCTGCGTTGAAAGCTACCTTAAGGGGATATTCCAAAAGTTGACTCGGTGGATGCGCCGTTCAGATAGGACGTAACCCTCTTGTAACTTAGTTACAATGTGCAAAATGAACTTCCTCTTCTTCAGAACACTTTATAAAGCTTTAAAATTTGTTACTATTGTTTTAATTAAGTTACATTTGATAGAACCATCTGATAAAGTAGTGCCAAGCCCTGTGCGTCATTGTCTGTTAGGTGAATGGTTAATGTAAGTTACTTTTACGTGGATGGTCCGAGCTTCCAATCAAGACCATTCTTATTGATTATTTTATTTGAGCTACGCTCATCCTGTATATTCCACAAGTTCCAGTTTGAAGTAATGTAGTCACAGCTAGTTTAATTCGAAATAATTTTCCAATATTATATTTGTTACTAAATTTACATGGCACTCCTCACTGTTTGTAGCCCTGCATAAATGCAAAATTGTTTTAAAAGTATATTTTACTTTCAAGTTTTATTGTTTTTTTAATTGTCCTTCAACTTTATTTTATAATTATTTTCTATTTCTTAATTATAACATATTTTCTATTTATATTGTATTCTATGTTACACGTTTATTATTTATATTTTGTCTTACCTTTGAAGAGGAGCTTTAGACAATTCAGAGCAGCAGGGACATACCCAGGATGCAGGCCTTTGCAATCAAGAGCTTTTGCCCCCACGAAATCACTACTTTTTTTTTTTTTTTTGTAAATTATATCTAATTTTAGAGATGATGATAGCAGGGGCGGATTCAGGGGAGTGCGTTCAGGCGATCACATCCCCCAGAATAGGAACTTTTTATACTTTTTATTTTAAAAATAAAACACATCCTAAGTATTTTTCATATTTGTATTATAAACTTAAATTAAAACCTAAAGTAGATATTCCTTACTTTCTTAAGAAAGTTAATTCTCCAGAAGAGCTACTTCCCCTTTCCTAAATTTGTTTTTTTCCTTTTCTTTCTTTCTTTCTTTCTTTCTTTTTTTTGCAATCCGCTCTTACCTTGATTTGACTTCGAACGACCGCCCCTCCCAAACAATCATCCTGATCCGCCCCTGGATGATAGACATTTTAGTAAAATATGCCCTCAATCGCTGAAATAAATTCCTGTCAAGCTTTCGATCGCTGAAATAAATTTCTGTCTACGGCCCTGCAAAACCGTGACGATTTTAGGGAGTGATCAGTTAGTAATGCCTCCCTGGAGCAACGACACTTCCCCAGAAGTCATATCTCCGATAATTCAGAATGTGATTTGTGCATTATCACTTTTCACTCTCAGTGTCTTGAAACGCACCAAAAAGGAACTGTTCTGAAGTATTTGCTGATTCTCCCTATGACCCCATTTCAATATGGCCAACCTTGGACATATACACATCTGAAATATTACCTTTTGTCAGTGATCCCGAAAACTATCCATTCGACACAAATATAGGATATTTTCGATTCTTTATTCCTGTCACACTCCCATTGTCAACTCGAAGCCAACCAAGGCTTATTTTGGACTTACGCAGCATCCACAGTGTCACTTTTCATCTTTGCACATGAATTCGACACTAATTTCGTTCGTATTTGGGGCTACGTTTACATGTCACCTTCACCTCTTGGTAGGGATTTTTTTTCAGTATCTCGCCTCCACAACTATGGAGAAATTTCAACCAACTAAGTATAATTATAAATTATCATCTGAAACACAACAGTACGGTTGATCTTTTTCGCAGAGGAATTCGTTAACTACTGTTTCAATATCAATGTATTGGCTTTTTTAGCTCTGCATGCTGGAGATTGCCAAAGAGCTAAACTTCATTCTGTACTATTGTGCTATGAATATAGTGGTTTAATTCACTGAATACTCGTTTAGATGATGCTCTCGTCACAGGAAAAGTGATATACAGTTATAAAAGAATAACGAAACGAAATATTTAAGTTTTACGTCCCACGTTATGCCGATACGCTAATGGAGACAGTGATGGTGAGAAACGAATGAAATCGTTGAATGAAAAAAGTGGGAGGAAACGGGGGAAACCCGAGGACACTCATGCACACGGTGTTTGTCCATAATAAAGTTCATTCAGCGCGTGCTGGGATCTAACCAACAACTCCATGCACCATAGGTATTTAAAAGAATAATTATAAAAGAATAGGCGTCTAAATAAATACGGAACACTACTATCAATGAGAGTTGTATAAGATTAGATTTTTATTTATTTCATTGTAAGTTGAAATTTCAATCAATCTTGATCTCCGTTCGAAATCCGGAACAACCAGTATTCCCTACTAGGATAAAGATTAATTTATCGCCAACAGAAATCCAAAATCCTCTGTATAACCCCCCGTTCGATTATTCCATATACACAATTAAGAGTCCAGCGTAACCTACCAGTTAATAAGTTTTCTTCTTCTTATTATTATTTTTAACACCTAAAAATTTAGGCTCATAATTGAACCACTGATTGGAAAAAGGGAATAAGTACATAAAAATATTTTGTCCACTTTTAAGTTTTTCTCACCAATTGCAGTGCTACAATACAAGATTCTTCTTCTTGTCTTAGAGTTTGTTAGTTCTTTTGCTACAATTAATCAGTTATACACTTGTTGAAACAAATACAAATACGCCTCGGGAAGGTTAGCGTTTCTGAAAACTTAGGTCTGATGTACTTATTCCCTTTTGCTGGAAATAGTTGCTGCAAGGACATGATAAATCTTTTCGGTAGACTTCACAGTCTATAGCTCCTTCACAACTTCCTTTTCATCTAAGGCTAAGTAGTTACATTTTAGACATTGAGGAAAAAATGTGAAATTAATTAAAACCCTTCAAAGTGGAGTTACGAATCTTCAATGGACCCCATTTTGCTGTTGGCCTCGCTCAACGCACTCCCGTCACTGTTCAGGGTGCACGATGGAGTTTCTCCCTTTTAGGAATACTTTCTAAGACAGTACTATTTTTTTACAGCTGTTTCAATTGAGATGTATTTGCTAGAACTGTCGGTTAAAGGAAACAAAAGATCCTATACTCAAACACAAATCATCTCTCTAGAAGCTCTAATGGAAAACGAAACGAATCGTCGTAAACATGTTACGTTCTTGAAGAGGAAAACAGCAAAACATTGATTGCACAAACGTATAATGGTTGCAAATTTAAAACTTATTGAAGTTGGTGGATTGTTAGGTGAGGGGTTAGTAAACAGGATTTTTGTACTGGTGGTCCAGGGTTCGAATCTCGTCCCTTCTTCTTACGTTTTTTTCTTTAAGCTACACTGACTTTGTTCATTCCAATTCTTTAACTTGAATTAAATCTAATACCAGTTAGTGAATTAAAAGTAGCTAACATTATTTTCAAATACGAGACGTTATTACATGCTTGTCATTAGCTCACAATACTCAACTTTGATATAAACTCTTGCAGCCTTCATTTAACTCATTTCTTGACGTGTTTTGTTACAAAACTCATGAATCGTGGCGAACAAAATTGCTTTACCAGATAATGGTGACTGCTTTGAAACCAAATGACAAGTATGAGAATTAAACGTATCATATCTGTAGTTTGGTGTGGAGAAGAATCCAAATAGCGAACGAAAGGTTTAAGAAAACCACGTTATTAATATAAACTATGCCAAAGATTATTGACTTATATGATTTTAAAAAATCGAAAGAAATTTTGAAAGAACGAAAAATACTAACTTAGAATTTTGTAACTGGAGGCAAGGAAATCTAATTTAAACATGCTAAAATATACCATTTAGCGCATATAGAGCGTGGATCTGTGCTAAAGGCGCTAGCTAATAATCTAGAGGTTCTCAAGTCGGAACCATGTGTGAATATTTTGTTTAAATTTAGAAGTTTTGGTGATCATTAGTCGGCGATGACACACGTTTAATTGTCTTAAGGTATTTGAATATTTTGATCTTTCAATATTTGAATGATCAAATCTTCAATAATAATAATAATAATAATAATAATAATAATAATAATAATAATAGTTATTATTATTATTATTATTATTATTATTATTATTATTATTATTATTATTATTAGCAAAGTAATTCAATAACACGTTAATATCTTTAATTATTTCTCGATAACTACTCGAACTTAAGACGTCCTCGAATCTAAGTCGCACCCCGATTTCGCTGGGCTAAATTAAAGAAAAATAGTAATATGTTATGGTTTTACTATTACTAAAGCACTCTTTGATATTGGTCATTTTCGATTATTTTATGTATCCCTCTCCCCTCTCCATGTTGGGGGCACGGTATGACAAAAATTATCCCAGGCCCGAATGTCATGTACGTTGAAAATTTGATCGAAATCTGTTGGATGGTTCAAGAGTTGTTCTATTTATTTTTATATATTAATCTCCAAAACCGCCTGTAACAGTGGTTCGAATCTAGTAAAGAAAACCCCTACTTTTTATCACCAGGGATATTTGCAATACGCCTTCTGCTATGTCCGCCTTCGTACGGTCTATTATATGACACATAATGTGGACCGCCATAAGTTTTTACTTAGTAAACAATTTATAAATATATGAACAAATACCTAGGTATATTAGAGTAACAATGGAATATAGTACTCTCGTCCGACTGACGTCGCTCTGCAAATGTTCATTGTATTACACCGGAAGATGAATTAAATAAAGACTGGAAAATTTGATATAAAAATTTATACGTAATAAGTTAAAGACAAAATATGTAATTATAATCTCATATTTGAAACTAATTTCGACTACAATTAATTCTCTACCTGCTTTCATAAATAATCCAAACCAGACTTTGAGGTTTGGAATGCACAAACTAAGTGTAGCTAAGAGAAAAAAGTAACAAGAAGAGCAGAGATTCGAACCCACGACCACCAGCGTAAGAATTCCTTTTACTAACCCTTCATCTATCAAACCATGACGTGAACATGACTTTTGTAAGTTATAAATTTGTACCTAAGAAACACCATTAAGCGTATGTGCAACTACTGCTTTGCTCTTTTTCTCTTCAAAAGCGTAACATGTTTAGGACGATTCGTTTAGTTTTCTGTTAGAGTTTCGAAAGAGATTATTTGTGTTTGAGTGTATGATCTTTAGTTTCCTTTAACCGACACTTCTAGCAAATACAACTTAATTCACACAGCAGTTAAAAAGAAACAAACTCGTACTGCCTTAGAAAGTATTCCTAAAAGCAGAAGCTGTATCATGCATCCTGAACAGTGACGTAACTAACGGCAGTGCGTTGAGGGAGCCCAGGGTAAAACGGGGCCCATTGAAAATTCGTAATTCCACTATTTTTCCTCGATGTCTAAAATGAGACTACTTTAGCCTTACATGAAAAAGAAGCTGTGGAGGGGACTGCGAAGTCTACTGAAAAGATTTATCACATCCTTGCAGCAACAACTTTAAGTTTTCTAACAGTAATGAAGAACAAGATTGATTGAAATTTTAACTTAGAATGAAATAACTAAAAATCTAATCTTATATAACTCTCATTGATAGTAGTGTTCCGTATTTGTTTAGACGCCTATTCTTTGTTATTGGTTGTACCTGTTCTTCTCCATAACCTTAAATGCATAGCATGTAACAGGAAAATACATAATTAAGTATAATGCTTCTCTCATAAAGCATTACTCTTATCCTACCTTTAATAATAAAATAAATTGTCTTAATCCTCTTCTTCTCCTACAACCGAAGATAGTAGGAGAGCCTGAACTTTTCTACGACAAAGGCTTGCCGCCGCTGTGTATATTTTTATAACTGTTTGTCCTAATGGATGTTGTTATACGGTTTGGTAGGTCATTATGGGTTGATGACATGGATTTGGAAAGTTGTTATATTTTTGTTTTTAGTTGTGCTGACATGGAAAGGTCATGTCCTCTTTTTCGAGTGTGTATGCGTGTCTGTAGAGACTTTATACTGGTTATTTTTAAAAATAATAATAATGGAAATTTGAATTAAATCTGTTGATACGTCATTTTGAGAGAATAAAAGATTACACGAACAATATGTGAGAGAGAATAAAAAGATTACACGAACAATATGTGAGAGAGAATAAAAGATTACACGAACAATATGTGAGAGAGAATAAAAGATTACTCGAGCAATATGTGGAGAGAGAATAAAAGATTACACGAACAATATGTGAGAGAGAATAAAAGATTACACGAACAATATGTGAGAGAGAATAAAAGATTACACGAACAATATGTGGAGAGAGAATAAAAGATTACACGAACAATATGTGAGAGAGAATAAAAGATTACTCGAGCAATATGTGGAGAGAGAATAAAAGATGTGTAAAAGTTTATGCGATACGCACTGGGATCGAACCCGGGACCCTTAACATCAGAGATGAAAGTTGTATGATGGGAGGGAAATATTTATTCATGCGGGACTTTTTAATTTGTTGGATCGTATTTTTTATTCTCTTGTAATTATTACTCGAACACTGTATGATACACTATGATGGTACATATACAGAGCGTGGTTTTCGTACGTCTGTTGCTGGTGAACTTAAGACATGAACTGAACTTTCCCGCGCTTTTGGAAACCCTGTTGGGTAAGAGTGATGATGTGTGCTTGCAGGGCGTGCTAAAACTTGAATTTTAATACAAAGGAAGATTGCTGACACGTTTGGTAACCATTACAGAATACCGCCAGACTGATAGAAATAACTTTGGCGCCGCGGTAGGTGAACAAAAGGAAGATTGCGGACGTGGTAGATAAGCATCACAGGTTGGAGACAGAAAGACCAATAGAAATAACTTTGGTGTCGTGGTAGATGAACAAAAGACATTGTTGGTGAAAACATAAAAGAAAGATTGCACACGTAGAACATTAGAAATTGGGGACAAACTAATAGCAATAACTTTGGCAATGTCGGTGAAAACATAAAAGAAAGATTGGTGACTTGGAAGATAAACATCACAGGTTGGAGACAGACTAATAAAAAAAACAAGTTTTATGATAGTTTGTTAATAATGAATACAAAGAAAGTTTTACATTACGAATGGTAGAACATATGAGGTTATTGAACGCGAATGCAAAAGAACATTCACCTATTGAATGATGATCATGTTGAAACATGAAGGGATGTTAAATACGATTGCAATAGAAGATTGTTATATTAATGAATGAATGAATGCAAATACAAAGATAGTTTGTGGCATCCGTTATTTTACGTGTACAATATGCTGGTGTATGTAGGGACATGAATAATAATAGAAGTTGTAAATAACAGATTTTATTTTAAAAGCATGTAAACTATTTATTTACACGTAATGTATCTAAATCTGCACATAGATGACAGATGATTAAATAGTACGCCTTATGAATACCGTTGTAAAATGTGGGGAATGATTTTACCAAAGTGAAAATACCAAATGTTGATATTTTAAAAGATTATATGAGAACATGTTTGCTATTTCTATATTTATAAAAATTCCATAGAGAATTGGAAAAGTACATATGAAAATATTTTAATTGGCGTGGTAGTACTGTTTGAAAAATGTTTAAAGTACCACGTGATATGATGTTATTGATAAAGTTTTTCCTTATATACTGGGTATGATGAGAAGACTAGCATAGTATCATCATGGATTCGTCTACCAGTATAGTACAACGAGAAATTCAACTTTGCAACGAAGTAGATTGGGATTCTACATTTGACTATGTAGAATCTCCAAGGAAAAAGTTCAAATCCAATAGAGAATCTCCGGATTTGTTTATAGAGGAAGAAACGTGCTATTTTTCTCCAGCTTCGCCAGTATCCTCAGAAATTATTATAGAGGAAGAAATTATTGACTTAAGAGAAGATCCAGTATTAATCCCATCATCTCCTGTTGGAGTGAGGACATCTTTACCAACACTTCCAGCATCCTCGTTATTATTAGGAGTAAAAAACATTCAACCACCATCTTTAAAGTGGACACTAGATAGTAAAGAAGAAGAAGAAAGAACACCATCACATGATTTGTTTACCGCAGAAGAAGAGGAGGTGGATGGAGAAGAAGAAAGAACACCATCACCTAATTTATTTACTGAAGAAGAGGAGGAGGATGAAGAAGAAGAAAGACTACCTTCACATGACTTATTTAGTGAAGGGGAGGAAGAAGAAATTTTGCGATTATTTGACGAACTGGACGAGTGTAAACCCGACACACCACATGCAAGTGTTACACCTTCACCTTTACCAGCACCACCACCACCACCACAAACGGAGCCCTTAGACTTATCAATGAAGAAGAAGAACGAAGAAGAAGAAAAGTGTAAGTGTACACAAGTGTTTGTGGATGAAAAGTGCATCAAAAACACTATTTTAAATTGGAACCCTAATTGTGTATTATTATGTGAGGGTTGTTTTTTTGACTGTCCGCAACAAATGTCTCACCGCTGCCTTTTTATGGACATTGAAGCTTTAGAAACAGAGACATGGTTAATTTTTATTAAAGAAAATGTGAGAAAAGAACTTTATAACATATTTCGAAACTCACATAGAATGTGTGTAAATACAATCATATTTGAAGAAGAATATTTCAAATTAATAAGAAACCCAAGATATTTGAATGAATTAGTAGATATTCTACTATCAAAGAATAAGAAATATTAATTTTCGGTGATTCTGTATATATTGTCTAACTTTTATGTAATATTATTATTATTTTGCTTGTATATTATTTTGATTGTATATATTATTATTTTCCTTGTATATTATTTGCTTGTATATTATTATTTTGATTGTATATATTATTATTATTATTTTGCTTGTATATATATATATATATATATATATATAATATTACCGAAATAAATTTATACGAATTTTATTTCTTGATTCTTATTTAATATTAAAACTGTCCTAAATAAAAGGTATTATTGACATTTTACAAGGTGAAACTCATTTATGCTTTCTATCGTGTACTTTTGGAAAATCGTTTAAAATGAGTATTTGATGACTATTTTTCTTGATTTTTACTAATACTTTGAAGTATTTAAAAGTTTGATGAGTATTTTACATTGACAAGTTTGCAATTTTGAAAACATAGTTTCTTGTAGCTGCTTTTACGACTTTCTCTAAGAAATTTTTTGGTAAGTTCACAGCGTAGCTGCTCTGAGCTTGTGTACCAAGCGAAATAATAAAAAAGATACGAACCAATAAAATATTTTAAAAACGAGTTTGTGTAACAGACGAGAGAATAAATAATTAATATTTCAGAACATCTTTAGTATGTTCACACGAAGTGTTCGAGTAATTTATTAGGAGCTTTTTAATATTTCGCAGGGTAGCTGCTCTTAGCTTGTGTACGAAGCAATCGGTAAAAGATAAGAAAGGAGAATATAGAAATAAAAAGCGATCCATTATTAAAATTAACCGACTTTGCAATGGCATAGGAGAATATAAAACAGAAACTCAGTAATATTATAGTATGATTTATATACTTACAAAATGCAAAAAGTTTTCACATACATGCAATATAACATGCAGAAACTAATTTTACAAACGCGAACCCTAACATGCAGAAAGTTTTTTCACATACACATGATATAAATGTCGAAAAGTGTTTTTTCAAAAAACAAATAATTAACACCAATTTTAATAACGAGTGTTATAAATAACACGAACCAATTTTAAAAAACGAGTTTGTGTAACAGACGATTTATTTTACAAGTTTACAGCGTAGCTGCTCTTAGCTTGTGTACGAAGCAATCGGTAAAAGATAAGAAAGGAGAATATAAAAATAATATACAATCCGTAAAAAATATGAAGTGATTGAACAAAATTAAAAGTGAAAATGTAATTTTCAAAAAATTTTTAGAAATGCAAGTTACGAAAATGAAAATACAAGTTGTCAAAATGAAAATGCAAGTTGTGAAAATGCAAAACCGTAAACTAAAAAATGTGAAAAGCGTTTTTCACATGCATGCAATATAAAACGCACAAACAAATTTTATGTAGGCGAATCATAACATACGGATTTTTGTTAAAGTTCTAATTTCATGAAAAATTTTTTAAAGAATTTTTCCCTACGTATAAATTGTAAGTCATATTTGAAACATAGTTTACTTTTACACTGTAAGTGTATTGAAATTTTTCGCGTTGAAGTAAAATATATAAGATGTGTAAGGAAATAAATAAAACGTAATATATAAAATGAGAAAAAATTTTATTTACAAATTTCAATAATATATATATATATATATATATATATATATATATATATATATATATATAGTTTACATACAGATACATTCCTTGATATATTGTTTAATACAATTTATATTTATATTAGTATATGCACAAATACATACTGGCCAATTTATTGCTGAAAGTCTTTTATCACTTACTTTTGTTAATTTATACACAATGTTTTTATTATTATTATTATTTTGTAATTGATTACCAGAAGAGTTTTTATTTTCCATTATTACTATTTCTTATGCATATTATAATGTAAATCTTTTACTAAGAATAACTCTGTAATTAACTGAATGTTATCTTTGTTTAATAAAATGTTATATAATGTCCATGTAAATTCCCAATCATCAATTTCAGTATCACAATGCACTCTTGCAAATTCTTCATATAAATCATCAAAAGTTTGTCCGCTTACCATTGTACGCCATGCATTATAACATAACATATTATAGTCCGAAGTAATACAATCGTGTTCTTCTATTTTGCTTTTGTTTTGAAAACACCCATAACACAAAAGTTCTCGTGGTGGTTTCCAACGATCAATACACATTAATACACATTGTTCTTTTATAGAAAAAGAAGAACATTGATATTCGCAATTGTCATATGTTTTTAGGAAACGACATTGGTACTCACAGTCTGGATTGTTGATACACATATTTATCGTGTTCAAGATATGCTTCTCTTAAGTCAGAAATATGATAATCATTAAACGTGATTTCTTGATATGAATAATTAAATTTGTTTATAAGATGGGGAATAATGTTTACATCTATATATTTCACATGAATCTTTAGATAATGTTTTAATATTTGATCACGTGTTGATTTTTTGATTAGGAAATTCCACACAATAGTATTTAATTCTTCATCACTTTCACTCAGACATTTATGATCAGTTTCTTTCTCACTACGATTCGCACAGCCTTCACAAAGTAATGGTTTAGAAAGTTTATATTTTTCTAGTAACTGTTTTACACAAACTTCATTTACTTCATTAGGCGTACAACCACACTTCACACCATTGAATATCAGAATATCATTAGAAATTGTATTTTGATTTACTACAATTTCCTCTTCAAAGGGTATTTCATTTGGGTATCTGAAATTTCGTCTATACACAGCATCGTCTATGGTAATTTCCTGTGTTGGATAAATAATCCTATATCTTTCAGCGTTTTCTTCAGGAATGTCAGGATCATTTGGATGTACAAGAATAATTTTCTTTTGTTTTTCAAGTTGAAAACGTTTTTCACGTGGTGAAATGTATTTAGATTTTACACATTCACTTTGCAATAAAGAAAGATTGGTTTCATTTTCACCTTTTCGTTTCTTATTATTATTATGAGATGAAGAACTAGAATTTGTTTTTTGCTTTTTAACTGCGGAAACAGAATGCTTTTGACTGTACATTGTAACAACGTATTACTTCCTTTATATGATTTACTACAGCTATACGCATGCGCGCTTTTATATTATATTGTGACATGCGCGAAGACCAAGTACAAGTATACACACGCATCTGACATGCGCGAAAATCTAGTACGAGTATGCGCACGCATAGAATTTATATTGTTATGTTTAAATAGGTGTGATTATATAAAGTTTTTTTTTTCATACCATTATTATTATATCATTAGAACATTTATATGTAATAATAGACATGTACATGATTTGTTAGGGATGAAATTAATAATAATATTAACAATTTCATACTTTGTAACTCATTTACTAACACTTAGTGTTTGCTAAAGCAATCTTGGCACAAACGATATATATATATATATTGAAAAATAAATAAATAAGTAAATAAATTATGATATCAGAGAAAACAAGATTGGATTGTAGTTCATGTGCTTACAAACTTAGTAATTCAGATAGTTTGTTTAAAGACTATGTGAATTCTTTCCTTCAAATGAAGCAGGAATCTTCAGGATTTCCTGTTTGGTGCAAAACCAAAGGAGACAAACAAAAAAATACATTAAAGAGTATCATGCCCACAAAGGCATAGAGTTAATGGAGAATAATATCAGGAAGAACCCGAGATTGAGGTATATCTCCAAAGTATTCCTCAATTCGCTTTATGGGAAATGGGGACAAAGAACGGACTTGTTGCAATTCATGATTGTTAACACACTGGAAAAACTTTTTTGTATTATCTATGGGCACAACAATACGAAGTACAAAGCGTATTACCCATTGGAGATAAACATCTTATTCTTACGTATCACAATACAGAGAATAAGAACAAACCATGGAAATTCTCAAACCTTGTTCTTGTGGCGTTCAATATGTTATGGGCACGGTTAAAACTGTATGACCTATTGACTGCTGTAGGGACTGAAGCCATATTATATTGTGACACGGACAGCATAATGTTTGTACAACA